>NW_026047172.1:1151317-1177038 GCF_023864275.1 Schistocerca cancellata
CTAACCCAAGTGCCCTTAACCTAACCCACGTCCACCGAACCTAACCGAGACGTGTGAACCTAATGTCTAACTCGTAACGCGTGATGTTGGCTGTCGTGTGTGCTGACGGCAGATTGGGTTGGTCTGTAGTTGCGGATTTCGGGTTTGCCTCGGGCGAGGGGTTGGCTCGTAAGCGGCGAGGGGCGCTCCGGCGGAGCATGTTGCTTTGCAGGCGGCGCCCGTTTTTGCGGCGGGCACAATTGAAATTGTTGGGAAACGAACGAAAGGGCTGTGAATGTTGGCGGGCGAGAGGAGGAGGACGTGGCCCGACGGCTGCGGGCCGATCGGGAAACGGTGGGAGGGCGATGGGGCGGCGGAGGTGCGTTTGCACGGCCGTCATCGCCGCACGCCTCCGCTTGTGTGGCTGTGGCGCCGGCCGCGCTGGCCGGGCTGCCGCGGCGACGGTGCGGGGCTTTTGCCGAAGGTTTGGCCATTGTGGCCGGTCGCCGGCTGGGGCTGTGGGGGCGGCATTTGGGCGTGGGCGGCGATTCTCGGCGGGCCGACCCAGGCTGTAGCGCGCGGTGGCTGCAGTTTGGCCGTGGTTTGCGGCGCTGCCGTGGCGACTGGTTGGCGACTGTGGTGTGGCTGTGTGTAGCCCCATCCTCGGTGGTTTGAAAGGCGCGGGTGGTTGTGGCGCAGGTGTGGGGCTGCTCCGCACAGGCTGTCGGACGTTGGGCGGTAGCAAGCGCGGGAGGCGCGGCGCGGCGGCGCGCAGAGTGGCGGCCGCTCTCTCGGCCGTCCGCGCCCGCCCGCGACACTGGCTGGGCCTGTGCGTCGAGGCGGCTATTCCTCTGCTGTGCGCTCCGCTCGCTGCGTGTCTCCTCTCGCTCTCGCTGCTCGCTGTGTGTTAACGCGCGTCGTCGAAATGGCAGATCAGGCGGCTACGAACGAGACTGCTGCGGCACCCGCCGCCACCGGCACTACGAAGAAGGCAAAGTCTGCGTCGTCTGCGAAGAAGCCGCGCGCCAAGCCTGCGCACCCGCGCACCTCTGAGATGGTGACGGCCGCCATCAAGAGTCTGAAGGAGCGCGGCGGATCGTCGCTGCAGGCGATCAAGAAGTACATTGCCGCGCACTACAAGCTGGACGCGGAGAAGCTGGCGCCGTTTATCAAGAAGTACCTCAAGTCGGCCGTGGTGGCGGGCGAGCTGGTGCAGACGAAGGGGAAGGGCGCGTCCGGCTCTTTCAAGCTTGCCGGCGCCGGCGGCGGGGCGGCTGAGGGCGGCAAGGCTCGTGCTGGCGGTGCCAAGAAGAAGCGCGCCGCTCCGGCCAGCAAGGAGAAGAAGGGCGCCCGTGCGGCCGGCGCAAAGAAGGCTGGTGGCGTGAAGGCGGCGACTGGTCGGAAGGCGGGCGCCGCCAAGAAGGCGTCTGCGGCGTCGGCCGCTCCCGCCGGTGCGAAGAAGGCGGCTGCTGCCAAGCCGGCCAAGGCCAAGTCGCCGTCGAAGGCGAAGAAGGCCGCCAAGGTTCCGACGAAGAAGCCGAAGGCGCCGCGCCCGAAGAAGGCGACGACGCCGTCTAAGGCGAAGGCTTCGCCCAAGAAGAAGAAGTAGAGAGGAATGGGAAAGGAAGGGTTGGCGGTTGACTCCGTCGTCCGCACCCCCCGTCCCCGTCGTCTAGTGGCGCGCAACAGACGCGCGGCCCAAAACGGCCCTTCTCAGGGCCATCAAAGCACGTCGGGAAGGTTTTGATTGTCGTGTTTGTGTTGCGGTGTGGTTGTGTCGTCTGGCGTTTCTGTATGCCCGTGTGTGGATACTGTTTGCGTGCCGTGGTGGTTGGATTGCGGGGGGGGGGTCGGTGGCGGGTGCGGGCGGCGGTAGCGGTTTTGTCGTTGCGGTTGATTGTCGCCGTTTTTTTTTTTTGGTCGCGGCCGGCCGACGGTTGGTTTTGTGTCATGTTGTTTGAATACTTTGGTTGGCCTGCCTGCCGTCTTCTCGGATGTGTCTTGTCTTGTGTGTGTGTTCTTGCAACGGGGGCGGGGGACGTTGAGATGTGGAAAGGGTCGGTGGCGTTGGACGTGCCTGGCTTTTTGTTTCGTTTTCTTTTCGAAACGAAGCGGCGGCCGGCCGTGTGGTTGACGGCGTCGGCCGATGGGTATTGTGCGCTTTGAGCGCCGCGCCGGGGAGGCATGATGTTGATTGTTGCGCGCGCCAGCAAGCTGGCAGGGGAGAGCGGCTGTGGCGGACGGACGGGAAGTGGAAGTGGTGTTTTGTCTTTGGTTCTGTGGTTGTGGGGCGAGAGGCGACCGACAAAGTTTGCTCGCGACGGAGTGATGTTAGTGGCCCTTAAAAGGGCCGTTTTGTTTGTTGCGTGCGTGGGCGGTGCCCAGCGGCTGGCGCGGTGTTTAGGCGCGCTCGCCGCGGATGCGGCGCGCGAGCTGGATGTCCTTGGGCATGATGGTGACGCGCTTGGCGTGGATTGCGCACAGGTTGGTGTCTTCGAAGAGGCCGACGAGGTAGGCCTCGCTGGCCTCCTGCAGGGCCATGACCGCGGAGCTCTGGAAGCGCAGGTCGGTCTTGAAGTCCTGGGCGATCTCGCGCACTAGGCGCTGGAATGGCAGCTTGCGGATGAGCAGCTCTGTGCTCTTCTGGTAGCGCCTGATTTCTCGCAGGGCGACGGTGCCCGGCCTGTAGCGGTGGGGCTTCTTGACGCCGCCGGTGGCGGGCGCGCTCTTCCTCGCCGCCTTGGTGGCGAGCTGTTTGCGCGGCGCCTTTCCGCCGGTGGACTTGCGGGCCGTTTGCTTTGTGCGGGCCATAGCGGTAGCGGTTAGCGGAGCGGCGTGGAGGCGAGCGAGGTGCTGCGTCGGGTGCTGCCTTGACGACACGGGCGCGCGCCAGCCACCGTGGTGCGCTTATATGCCCTCGGTTGCGCGTGGTGGGGGGAGGGCGGGCCAGAGTCTATATAGGGGGGCTGGCGCGTGCGCCGGGCGCAGACCGTAGCCGACTCGCTAGCGCCGGGTGAGGAGCCAGCCGCTGCAGCAGACGCTTTGCTTGCCTTGAGCTTTTTGAGGATTTAGAAGAGATGACTGGCCGCGGCAAGGGAGGAAAGGGGCTCGGCAAGGGTGGCGCCAAGCGGCACCGCAAGGTGTTGCGCGACAACATCCAGGGCATCACGAAGCCCGCGATCCGCCGCCTGGCTCGCAGGGGCGGCGTGAAGCGCATCTCTGGTCTGATCTACGAGGAGACCCGCGGAGTGCTGAAGGTGTTCCTGGAGAACGTGATCCGCGACGCGGTGACGTACACTGAGCACGCCAAGCGCAAGACTGTGACGGCCATGGACGTGGTGTACGCCCTGAAGAGGCAGGGGCGCACCCTGTACGGTTTCGGCGGTTAGGCGCGTCGCAGCCGGTGTGCTGTGCCGCGTTGGCCTTCCCGCGGCCGTGGGAGAGACGAAAACGGCCCTTTTCAGGGCCACCACACTGTTCGGAAATTGAAAAGTGCGAAAGAGTCTGTGTTGTTGCTGCGTGTGTTGCCTGCCTGCCTTGTTTCTTTCATTCTTCATTTCGTTTGCGTTTGACTGACGTGACGTGACTGGGAGAAAGGAAAGGAAGCGGGTCTTGTGGCTGTGTTGTGTGTGTGTGTGTGTGTGTGTGTGTGTGTGTGTGTGTGTGCGTGCGCGCGCGCGCGAGAGAGGGCGTTGTGTGTGTGTTTGTTTTGTTTATCGATCGATGGAGACGCCGGGCTGTGTGTTGTTGTTGTTGTTGTTGTTGTTGTTGTGCGAGAGGCGGTGAATATTTGCGTGGTTTTGGCTGTGTGTTTGCGGCGGCGTTGGAGTTGCCGAGGCAAGGCGTGCCCATAGGCGGCCGGATCAGCTGTTTCGTTTGTATGGGGCGCGCGGGAGTGGAGGGCGGTGTGTCGACACGCTCGTTTAACAGTTGGTGATTATTGCTGTCGTTGTCGTTTGGAAGGCGACTGTGCGTGCGTGGAGGTGCTTGAGGCAAACGAAAAACAAAAGAGAAACGTGTGTGTGGCCACACGGGCTGTGGACGACAAGATGGCGGCGGCTCTTCTTGTTGTTCTTCTCTCTTTCCTTTAGTCCTCTACCGTTAGAGGGGGAGTTGGTGGAGGTTATTGTCGCCTGTGGACATTTGCTCCTCTTTTCTGTGTGTTGTTCTTATCTTTGGTAGTGTGCTTTTTCGGACGTTGCTGTTTGTTGAGAGTGATTATGTGTTCTGTTTGTGCTACTGCTGGAGTAGCGACTCGGGTCTTGCACATCTGTCCCTGTGGTGTTCATATTGCCCAAGGGTCAAGACGTAATAGTCATTTTCTGAATTCCGCGCGGTGGCGTAGAACGCTTGTGCCAGGGCGCGGAATCGTGTTGTGGGTGGTTGTAGGCAGGTCTGCCGCGGGGACGTGTAAGGCCCGTCGTAGAGCGCTCTGCTTTGGACCCTTCTGTAGGCGATGCATCGTCGACCTGGCTGCATAGCCCCTATAGAGGGCGCGCATATTTCCAGTATCGCTACCCCTGTTGCGGGGTCGAGGGAACAGGGGTACAGGATCTGCATCCTGGCGTGAGCGTTTGTGCCAAGTTGCCCTATGTGACACTTCGATGTCAGGCGTGACACCGAGGTACCTCGCAGAATATCTGCCCCTGCAATCGTAGCAGTTGGTATGGTCTTCTTGCCGGCGGCGGCTGTGGAAGTGAAGTTAAGTTAAAGTAAAGTAAAGTAAAGCAAAGCGCGGCGAGGACGACTGAAATTTTGCTTTGGACGTAGGTTTGTGTGGTGGCCCTGAAAAGGGCCGATTGTTGTGAGCCGAGCCGGGCCGGCAAAGCGCGTTGCGTGCAGGGGAGCACGCAGCGCTGCTGGGCGGCGGGTCCGCGTGCCGATTGCCTGGCCTCTCTGTTTAGGCCTTCTTCTCGGTCTTCTTTGGCAGCAGGACGGCCTGGATGTTGGGCAGGACACCACCCTGTGCGATGGTGACGCCCGACAGGAGCTTGTTGAGCTCCTCGTCGTTGCGGATGGCAAGCTGCAGGTGGCGCGGGATGATGCGCGTCTTCTTGTTGTCGCGGGCCGCGTTTCCGGCCAGCTCGAGCACCTCAGCCGCGAGGTACTCCATGACGGCGGCGAGGTAGACGGGCGCCCCGGCGCCGACGCGCTCGGCGTAGTTTCCCTTGCGCAGGAGGCGGTGGATTCTGCCGACCGGGAACTGGAGCCCGGCCCTGCTTGAGCGGGACTTTGACTTGCCCTTGACTTTGCCTCCCTTTCCGCGTCCGGACATGGCGATGCGCTGTGGTGTAAAAAAACGAGACGAGACGAAGGACGGTGCGAGCCGCAGCGAGTCGAGCAGCGGAGTGGCGGCGCCGCCAGGGGTGGGGGTCCTTTATGCTCTCGGGTGCGGCGGCCGGTTGCGCTCGCGGCCCATTGGTCGGCGGCCGCAACGGGGCGAGCTGGTAAAGGTGCGGCGGCGGGGCGCGCTGGGTGCCACTGTGTGGGGAGACGCTGACTAGAGCGGAGCGCTTGCTGCTGGTGTTGCTGCCGTACGTTCTTGTTTGTTTGCGATGCCGCCCAAGACTAGCGGGAAGGCCGCCAAGAAGGCTGGCAAGGCGCAGAAGAACATTTCGAAGGGCGACAAGAAGAAGAAGCGCAAGAGGAAGGAGAGCTATGCCATCTACATCTACAAGGTGCTGAAGCAGGTGCACCCTGACACGGGCATCTCGTCGAAGGCGATGAGCATCATGAACAGCTTCGTGAACGACATTTTCGAGCGCATCGCGGCCGAGGCGTCTCGCCTGGCGCACTACAACAAGCGCTCGACCATCACGTCCCGCGAGATCCAGACCGCTGTGCGGCTGTTGCTGCCTGGCGAGCTGGCCAAGCACGCCGTGAGCGAGGGCACGAAGGCGGTGACCAAGTACACGAGCTCCAAGTAAGGAGGTGGCTCTGGAATGGAAGGAGATCCTCCGTTGCGAGAGCGGCAAAACGGCCCTTTTCAGGGCCACCAAATGGCCTTTGCGGGAAGGGCGGAATTGTTGTTGTTGTTGTTTTTGTTTTGTTTTGTGTGTGAGTGGGTGGACGGTGGCAATAGCTACCGCTTTGGTTGCGACGCGACGGGGTGGGGTGGCCGATGCGATGAATAATTTGATTGTTTATGGGGCGCGTCGCGTGTCGCGTGTTGCGGGGTGCGGCCACGGTGTGACGTGGAATGGAGGCACGTGCGCACAAGTCGTTGTCTGCGAGGGGGGGGGGGGGGAAGTGCGATCGGTGATGTGCCCTTTGGATGGAGGTGCCGGTTAGTTACGTGACGGGTGGAAACGACACGCGATTGTTGGGAATGTCAGTGTGTAACGACGGCCGTTTGCGGGTCGGTTTGCACGCCATATATGGCGAGGGTGAAATGTGTCTGTAAATGCAGCGTGGAGGCGTGTGAGTGACGTTTAAATGTGAACGCGCATTGAGACACACCACTGTGTATTGCATTGTACGGGCGACACGCACGATGATATGTACCTTTCCCCCGACTCTGATTTCGATAGTCGTGTCTGACCGACTGTGTCTGCTTGTGTGCGTACGACGCACGCACACCGACGTCGTCATTGAAGATGCATGCTCGCGTGTCCAGTGCAGTACAGTAGAGTAAGCGCGACGCTAGAAGACGACGGTCGCTTTGGCGAATGTGCGTACACGTGTTTGTGTGTATGTCGGTGATGTGGTCCGATCCGTCGCCTCTGGGAAACTGTCGATCGGCGCGGTACACCGGACGTCTTGAACACCCGTCATACCGTCATACCGTCATACCGTTGGTACACCGTCGCGCTGAGAACGGTTACCGAAAGGTGAACGAACCTCTGATCGGTCGAATGTCTGGGCAGAACGTGAGGAGAGAATGGTGGAGGAAAGGACAGAGGGGAAAAAACAAATATATATATAGAGAGAGAGAGAGAGAGAGAGAGAGAGAGAGAGAGAGAGAAAACGGAAAAAAAACCAAACAAAACGGAGAAACGCAGTGTAGAGCAACGGAACGTTCCCGTGTCGGAGGTGTATTGTAGCCGCACTGAAATGCGCGTAACGGCGCGGCGGCAAGTGTCTGCCGTGGTGAACGTTACCTTTGACGGCTGAATTGTGCGTTGCGTTGCTTTGCTTTCCCGGATGTGTATGTAACGTAACGTTCGTTGAGATGGTTCTGAGGAAGAATGTACGACAGTGCCCGTGCCGTCTATGTTCGTGTGCAAAGCCATTGTGTGTGTGTGTGTGTGTGTGTGTGTTGTTTTGAGAATTGCGTCCGGGAATGGCGGTGGGCGTGCCCTGCATGTGGCCCGGAAGGCTGTTCGTTTCGCGGTAGTGTGTGGACAGGGGAGGGGCACGCGTAACGCTGCTGGCATGGCATGGCATGGCATTCGGGAGATGGGAGGGGGCAAACGAAGAAAACAAGACGCGGAGGCTATAAAGACGGGGAGGGGCGCGGTGTGGGTGGCTTGCGCTGCGCTCGGCTGGCGCGTGCGGCGTTGTTTTTGTGCAAAAGAAGAGAAAACGAATGGGTTGCCGGGAGGGGGCCGTTGTGGTGTAGCCGCAGACGCGGCTGTCAGTGAACGTGGTGAGACCGAGGGATGCGGGAGGGGCGGGGGCGGGGAAGACGCTAGAAGAAGGAGAAAAACGCTGCTGCAACCAACATAAAATGAGGCCCTTTGTAACCTGCCAGCAACAAAACAACAACAAAAAAAAAAAAAGGCGTCTATCAACATTGAATGTAAATGGAAATGGACCCAAGTGTAACCTCCCCGCACAAATAGTCGTAAGTAAGTGAGTGAGTGAGTGAGTGAGTGAGTGAGTGAGTGAATGATGATAAAAATGTGCCAGAATGTTGTTAACGTCCCTAGAAAATGAACGAACGAAGATTGATGAGAAACGCGCGATAATATGATGAATGGAAATAATGAACCATGAACATCTCAACAGACATAATTGAAAACCCGATAAACGTTGTAAGGGCAGCGCTGGCTGACCTTCGGCCCTGTGTATTCTGAAACGCCCCCCTTTGAACAACAATGTATACAAAACTGTGCTTAAACTGACACACAATATTTTGAGCGCAACGCAATCTGACTATCAAAGATCCCTGCAAAAGAATGGCCCTGAGTAACATTAAAGTACACCTGTCGGAAATCACTTACCTCACAAAAATCTTCATTACTCGAACTACTGCAATACAGCGAGCACCACTGCTGCCAGCTAAATAAGAGATTCCAAACTACGGAGGGCACTAACTACCGATAGGGATAGTTAGCAAAGTAAAGATGTTTAATAGAGAACAACAAACAATGTATTTACCCTTAATATCATCACCAGTCATAATATATGTAATTTGAAACGTCCGCCATCTCTGTCCTCACATGCACCAGTGCTGGCGGCTCACCCCTAACTGCGCAACGCTACGCGCTGTTCACATCCAGCTATAGCAGTTCATGACAACAACAATGCAAACTAGCCACAGACTGCACACAGCACAGGCAGTGATTTTCACGCGGAGCGCTACGTGGCATTACCAATATAAAAATCTAAACAAACAGCGTACGTACAAATTAGAATAAAAAGAGCAAAAGATCGTTACGTCAAAAAAAAAAAAAAAAAAAACAAAAAAGACAAAAGAGAAAAAACAAACTGCATCTATATGTGCTCTTAACTGTAGATACCTGTACACAGCGTCGTGCAATGAATGCCGGCTCACATTTAATTTTGATTGTTGGAGGAAATGCGTAGGAAATATTATTTAAATGGAAATGAATGGTTGTACTTTAAAAAAGTTTGTTTGGAAACAAAGTATTATTGGGGCATTTTGTTGTGAAGAAAATAGTTACAATTGACATACAGTATTAGATTTGCGCAATGCAGCTTCATTACCTTACCTGTAATAACAGTATGCATCGTCCCGAACGGAGACCAGAGTCGCGAGAAGAGCACGCCGCCGCCCGCTCAGTACAACCGTCCACTCGCTAATACTGTCGACTGACTACTACCTCTCCCGACCCGCCACATATAGATGACAACTGTTCCTGCCGACCCGCTACGTGCTACTAGTGTCGTGTGGCGCAGACTAGCGACGATAAGAAACGCTCTGGTCAGAGATTGTGTCGTGCCTCGCCATCGCTGGTAATGAGTACATACGTGTTTCAGCGCGCGTACCGGAAGACGCAGTGCGGAGCCAGAGACTGTGTTGTCGAGGCCGTCGACGCAGTGCATGTCGGTCGGTCGAGTGCGTGCGGGAGGGCAGAGAGGCAGCGTCGGCACGGAGATGCACGCACGGGGGCTGCGGCGTGGCGCGTTTGCGGTAGGCGCCTTTGGTGGCAACGGCCGGGACAAGCAGCGGTGTATGGTGTGGTGCGGGCCGGACAGGGGCGGAGGAGGAGGAGGAGGCGGCGCGACGATGGCATTGGGGCGGAAACGGGGACGGGGACGGCGACGGCGGATGTTGAGAGGCGTCACGCGCGGACCGACACAGACGCACAGATAGATAGGTAGGAAGAAGAAGAAGGGGCGGCTGGTGAGTGAGTGCAATTTAGGCGGTAGACACAAGAGGTCGGCACGGCATTTGCGTGATGTGGCGTTGTGACGGGGTGTGCTCGCTTGCCTCGTTTTGTTGATGCGCGCAGGAAGATGTGCAGAGCAGCGGCGGGCGGCTCGGCTCGGTTCGGTTTGGCCCGGCGGGCCGCGCTGTTGTCGCGGACGTGAGCGCCCCCTGGCGGGTGGCCGGAGGCGGCGCGGCGTGTTGGACGTGTGGCTGGCGGCAGTGCACAATTGCGAGTGGCTGGCGGTGTGGCGGTTGGCGCGTCGGGCGGCCGAGAGAGAGGAGAGGTATGTGTTTGCGGGCGCCTTTGCTGCGCGGCGTCGTGCAGGGCGGGCGGGCGGGCGCCTGTCGACTGTGTGTGTGTGTGTGTGTGTGTGGCGAATTGGCGGCGTTGTGCTCCGGCCGAAGGCGTCTGGAGAGGAGAGTTGGTCGTGATGTCATGTCGCGCCGTGTCATGTTTGCGAAACGGCTGCCGAGAGGTGTGGTGGTAGCGAGCCGGTCGGTGTCGGTGCGATGGGAATGTGCGTTTGGCGGTTTCGGTGTGCTTTTTGCGGCGTGAGAGTGGGGCGGGCGGGCAGGCTTGCTGTTGTTGGTTCCTTGTGTCTTGTGTGTAGCTTGATGGCAACGTGGAAGGGCGCCGGTTTCGAGCCGTGCGTGTGGTTGTCGACGTTGACTGGTTGGGGTGTGCCGTTGCACGTGCATGTTTGGGTCGTTGGTGTGGTTTTGGCTGGCTGGCTGGCTGGCTGGCTGTGTGTGTGTACGACGGGAAGGGGGAGGCGGCGGTGGATAGTGCAGTAGTTGTGTCGTTGGCACGGGCGTCGGGTGCGGCTGTGCGTAGTGGCGGAAAGGTGTCGGTTGCGGGAAGCGAGGCCGTCGTTGGCGGTGTCGCGTGCCTTCGTGAATCGAGTGGGGGCGGGGAAAGGAGCAGCGTGCCGCTGCGTCGTGGCCGTTAGCCAGAGGCTGTGCTTTGATAGTTTTGTGGACGGTTCGTGCGAGGCGATTTGTTGCCTGCCCTATGTTTGTTTGTTTGTTGTTTTGGAGACGACGACTGGTTGGTGGCGTGCGCGCGAGCGAAGTGGCGGTGTGCGTTTCCCGTGTCGACTGCCGGCCGGCGACAGGTGCGCCGTCGGTGGGGTGGGTGGCCGGCACAAGTAGGGGCGGCGGCGTCGTTGCGGTGTGTTTGTGTTGTCGGCGACAGCTGTTTGTGCGGTGCGTGTGAATGGTGGTGCAAACGTGTGCTGGCGTTGAGGCTGCGACCGCGGCGTGTTGTTGGTTGATGTTGAACAGCGGCTGTGTGCGGTGGTGGTGTTGCCGCACGTGCATCCGGCCCGGCGCGGAAAGCGCAGTTGCGGCGGCCCTTCGGTGCCAGCCACGTCGCGTGAGCGGCGGGTTGCTCTGGTCGACACGTGGTGCTCTGGTTTGTTGTTTGGTGCCCTTTGGCCGGTGGGTGGTCCGTGTGTCTCGGTATCTGGTCGTGGTCGTGCTGCCCGTTTGTCGGCGTTGTCCTGTGGCTTCGCTTTTGTTTTTGCGGCGTGCCGACGACCCGACGCGACCTTTACACCCAAAGTGTGGCGCCCGAAGGTGAACCAACGTCGTAATCCGACCTGGGCGCTTAAGCTCTAAGCCTAAGCTGAGCGAACCGAACCTGTAGCGTTGCGTAGCGTGAGGTGCGGTGAGGTCAGCCTCAGCGCCAAGTAAGCCAAGCTGTCCGGCCGTGAGGTGGGTGGGTAGGTAGGTGCGGCTGCTGCGGCCACCTGACGCCCGACGTGTGTTTGAATGCTTAACCTAAGTTTGAGGCTTAACCTAACCCAAGTGGCCTTAACCTAACCTAACCTAACCTAACCTCTGACGCCCGACGTGTGTTTGAATGCTTAACCTAAGTTTGACGCTTAACCTAACACCGACCCTTAACCTAACCGAGGTGCCCCTAACCTAACCTTAATGTAACGTAACCTAACCTAACCTCTGACGCCTGACGTGTGTTTTGAATGCTTAACCTAACCCAAGTGCCCTTAACCTAACCCACGTCCACCGAACCTAACCGAGACGTGTGAACCTAATGTCTAACTCGTAACGCGTGATGTTGGCTGTCGTGTGTGCTGACGGCAGATTGGGTTGGTCTGTAGTTGCGGATTTCGGGTTTGCCTCGGGCGAGGGGTTGGCTCGTAAGCGGCGAGGGGCGCTCCGGCGGAGCATGTTGCTTTGCAGGCGGCGCCCGTTTTTGCGGCGGGCACAATTGAAATTGTTGGGAAACGAACGAAAGGGCTGTGAATGTTGGCGGGCGAGAGGAGGAGGACGTGGCCCGACGGCTGCGGGCCGATCGGGAAACGGTGGGAGGGCGATGGGGCGGCGGAGGTGCGTTTGCACGGCCGTCATCGCCGCACGCCTCCGCTTGTGTGGCTGTGGCGCCGGCCGCGCTGGCCGGGCTGCCGCGGCGACGGTGCGGGGCTTTTGCCGAAGGTTTGGCCATTGTGGCCGGTCGCCGGCTGGGGCTGTGGGGGCGGCATTTGGGCGTGGGCGGCGATTCTCGGCGGGCCGACCCAGGCTGTAGCGCGCGGTGGCTGCAGTTTGGCCGTGGTTTGCGGCGCTGCCGTGGCGACTGGTTGGCGACTGTGGTGTGGCTGTGTGTAGCCCCATCCTCGGTGGTTTGAAAGGCGCGGGTGGTTGTGGCGCAGGTGTGGGGCTGCTCCGCACAGGCTGTCGGACGTTGGGCGGTAGCAAGCGCGGGAGGCGCGGCGCGGCGGCGCGCAGAGTGGCGGCCGCTCTCTCGGCCGTCCGCGCCCGCCCGCGACACTGGCTGGGCCTGTGCGTCGAGGCGGCTATTCCTCTGCTGTGCGCTCCGCTCGCTGCGTGTCTCCTCTCGCTCTCGCTGCTCGCTGTGTGTTAACGCGCGTCGTCGAAATGGCAGATCAGGCGGCTACGAACGAGACTGCTGCGGCACCCGCCGCCACCGGCACTACGAAGAAGGCAAAGTCTGCGTCGTCTGCGAAGAAGCCGCGCGCCAAGCCTGCGCACCCGCGCACCTCTGAGATGGTGACGGCCGCCATCAAGAGTCTGAAGGAGCGCGGCGGATCGTCGCTGCAGGCGATCAAGAAGTACATTGCCGCGCACTACAAGCTGGACGCGGAGAAGCTGGCGCCGTTTATCAAGAAGTACCTCAAGTCGGCCGTGGTGGCGGGCGAGCTGGTGCAGACGAAGGGGAAGGGCGCGTCCGGCTCTTTCAAGCTTGCCGGCGCCGGCGGCGGGGCGGCTGAGGGCGGCAAGGCTCGTGCTGGCGGTGCCAAGAAGAAGCGCGCCGCTCCGGCCAGCAAGGAGAAGAAGGGCGCCCGTGCGGCCGGCGCAAAGAAGGCTGGTGGCGTGAAGGCGGCGACTGGTCGGAAGGCGGGCGCCGCCAAGAAGGCGTCTGCGGCGTCGGCCGCTCCCGCCGGTGCGAAGAAGGCGGCTGCTGCCAAGCCGGCCAAGGCCAAGTCGCCGTCGAAGGCGAAGAAGGCCGCCAAGGTTCCGACGAAGAAGCCGAAGGCGCCGCGCCCGAAGAAGGCGACGACGCCGTCTAAGGCGAAGGCTTCGCCCAAGAAGAAGAAGTAGAGAGGAATGGGAAAGGAAGGGTTGGCGGTTGACTCCGTCGTCCGCACCCCCCGTCCCCGTCGTCTAGTGGCGCGCAACAGACGCGCGGCCCAAAACGGCCCTTCTCAGGGCCATCAAAGCACGTCGGGAAGGTTTTGATTGTCGTGTTTGTGTTGCGGTGTGGTTGTGTCGTCTGGCGTTTCTGTATGCCCGTGTGTGGATACTGTTTGCGTGCCGTGGTGGTTGGATTGCGGGGGGGGGGTCGGTGGCGGGTGCGGGCGGCGGTAGCGGTTTTGTCGTTGCGGTTGATTGTCGCCGTTTTTTTTTTTTGGTCGCGGCCGGCCGACGGTTGGTTTTGTGTCATGTTGTTTGAATACTTTGGTTGGCCTGCCTGCCGTCTTCTCGGATGTGTCTTGTCTTGTGTGTGTGTTCTTGCAACGGGGGCGGGGGACGTTGAGATGTGGAAAGGGTCGGTGGCGTTGGACGTGCCTGGCTTTTTGTTTCGTTTTCTTTTCGAAACGAAGCGGCGGCCGGCCGTGTGGTTGACGGCGTCGGCCGATGGGTATTGTGCGCTTTGAGCGCCGCGCCGGGGAGGCATGATGTTGATTGTTGCGCGCGCCAGCAAGCTGGCAGGGGAGAGCGGCTGTGGCGGACGGACGGGAAGTGGAAGTGGTGTTTTGTCTTTGGTTCTGTGGTTGTGGGGCGAGAGGCGACCGACAAAGTTTGCTCGCGACGGAGTGATGTTAGTGGCCCTTAAAAGGGCCGTTTTGTTTGTTGCGTGCGTGGGCGGTGCCCAGCGGCTGGCGCGGTGTTTAGGCGCGCTCGCCGCGGATGCGGCGCGCGAGCTGGATGTCCTTGGGCATGATGGTGACGCGCTTGGCGTGGATTGCGCACAGGTTGGTGTCTTCGAAGAGGCCGACGAGGTAGGCCTCGCTGGCCTCCTGCAGGGCCATGACCGCGGAGCTCTGGAAGCGCAGGTCGGTCTTGAAGTCCTGGGCGATCTCGCGCACTAGGCGCTGGAATGGCAGCTTGCGGATGAGCAGCTCTGTGCTCTTCTGGTAGCGCCTGATTTCTCGCAGGGCGACGGTGCCCGGCCTGTAGCGGTGGGGCTTCTTGACGCCGCCGGTGGCGGGCGCGCTCTTCCTCGCCGCCTTGGTGGCGAGCTGTTTGCGCGGCGCCTTTCCGCCGGTGGACTTGCGGGCCGTTTGCTTTGTGCGGGCCATAGCGGTAGCGGTTAGCGGAGCGGCGTGGAGGCGAGCGAGGTGCTGCGTCGGGTGCTGCCTTGACGACACGGGCGCGCGCCAGCCACCGTGGTGCGCTTATATGCCCTCGGTTGCGCGTGGTGGGGGGAGGGCGGGCCAGAGTCTATATAGGGGGGCTGGCGCGTGCGCCGGGCGCAGACACTCGAGCTAGCGATGCCGCGTGAAACGGACGCACGCGCCGAGCGCTCCGCGCCACCGCTCGCTATTATGTCCACTGCGGACAGGGCCGCGTCCCTGCACGCACCGGGAGTTGAGTTGAGTACGTCGGGAGAGCACTCGCGGCCTTCCGATAGTACTCCTCCTCCATCGCGTAGCGTAGCCCCCGAAGGCAACGCATCAGCAGACAAGGCCGCGTCCTTGTACGCAACCAGAGTCGGTAGCAACACATCCGCCGAACCGACTGTTGAAACAGCGTGTGCTTCCTCTCACTCCCTCGATGCAGCGGAACTCCAGCGCATCGAAAAGGAGATGAGGGAGGCATGTATGGACACTGAAGGGAGCTACTACGTCCTCGATGACGAGAACGAGACTCCCGAAACCACAGCCAGCACCGCACCTGCAACAACAACGCCTGCAAACCAGGAAGCAGGAGCTGCGGAGGCTGCGCTGAACTCCTTGTTGGCACTCCTGCCGACGTCCAGCACAGCATTGGAGGCCCACGCCAACAGCGCCCCAAACCAGGACCACACCGCTGACATCACTGAAATGGAGCACCAATCCATTCAGATTCAGAATAAGAGGAGGCATTCTGACGGTGACACTCCCGTGCCAGCTAATGCACGGAAGTTCAGGAAGGCAGCAGGCCCTCCCACACGGCCGAAGGCGACGGCCAAAGGTCGTAGGCGCAGCAACGGAGAGGGAGCGCAACAGCAGGCAGACGCAGACGGCTTCCAACAAGTGAGGAAGCCGGCAAAGCGCGCCAATATCCCGTCCTCAACCCCGATAGCTGTGGAAAACCAATATAACGCGCTGAGCGACGACGACAGCGAAGACGATGTGCAGATGACGCCCGCACCGCCACGCCGCTCTAAACCGCCACCGCTGGTTCTGGATTACCCTGGCACGTTCCGCGAGCTGCAACAACTGCTGCAGAAGGTGCTAGGGAAGAACAACTTCATAATACGAGTGTCTGGGGAGCTGTTCAAAGTCCAAACGAACAGCACCACGGACTACATGATGCTCAATAAAACAGTAACAGACAAGGGCATCAAATTCTATACGTACTCCGCAACGAGAGAGAAACCACTGCGAGTCGTATACCGAGGGTTCTCGTACAAAACGGAACCCAGCCACATCAAAGAGGAGTTGGAGGACTTGGGATATGCTGTGAGCGGCGTGTCCAAAATGAAAAATCCACGCACGAGAAAAGACTCGCCGCTCTTCTGTGTGTACGCTCCCAACACAGAGCGCAACAGAGAGCTGTTCCAGCTCCGCTTAATAGCAAATTGCAGTGTGACACCTGAGAACCTGCGCACTAAACAACCTTACGCACAGTGCTTCAGGTGTCAGCAACTGGGCCACGTCCAGAAACACTGCAACATGGACGAGAGATGCGTGAGATGCGCAGGAGAACACGCATCTCGCGATTGCACAATCAAAGGCATACCACACAAGGACTTCACACCGAAGTGCGCCCTGTGTGGTGAAAACCACATGGCCACGTACAGAGGCTGTGAACGGCACATAGCATTCCTCGAGCGCGCACAAGGCCAGCAGCAGCGCGGAGGGAAGACGGCCAGAAGCGGGAAAACCGCATTCCGCGACTCGCAGAACTGGCCGGCATCCGGTCAGCCACAAAGGAGACGACGCCGCCGGACACGTGGAGGACGACGCGCCGGATACAACACAGCGCCGCCAGGGGCCAGCACCTCCCGGCCGAGCACGCAGCGGCAGCCGCCAACGGTCGGTAAGGCAGCTCGCGACGCGACCGGCAGTGCAGTCCCGGCCACCTCCCCTACGCGCGAGTCTCAAAACTTGCCGCGAGAGGGCAGCACCTCCCGGACGCAACCGGGCGAGTCAGCCGCCGAGTACATCTCGTCGCCACCAGAGGGCAGCAGCATGCAGACGCTGCAGCCAACAGCCGGTAAGGCAGCCTCCGCGGCTACCTACTACACAATGTCGGAGGCCGCTACCGCGACGGAGTCCCGCAACTCGCCGCGTGGTGGCAGCACCTCACGGACACAGCCAGCGGCAACTGACGCCCAGCGAGGCGCGCCGCTCACAGGTGGCAGCACCGCACGGCCGCAGCCGGCACCCCGCGCTAACGCGTGGCCACGGCAGCGATCAGCTGATCCGACGACAGCTACTACTGCTACCGGGCGCGCGCAACGAGCACGCACAAATAACGAAGACGCAGCCTCCTGGCGGCGCCCTCCGAGAATAGACAGCCCCGTCGACTTCCCGGAGATGCGCCAGCGCGGAAACCGCTACCAACAGCGGCACAACGACGCGCCCCATCCTCCAAATCAACCACAGGAGGAAGACAAGGCCACCCAAATGCTGCAATTGCTGGCAGGCCTCATCGACAGGGTTCTCCACGTGATCGAGGACCTTCCTAACAAATATGCGGCGTCTGTGGAGAAGATCACACAGACGATTACCTTGGCCATCTCCACCAAACATGATGGATAGATACGACCGAGGCGTAAAAATCGGCGTCTTTAACGCCAACGGCTTGCGTCGCCAGGACGCGGAATTCAGAAACTTCATCTGCGACGAGAACCTGGACATCTGTCTCGTCGCAGAAACACACCTGAAGCCCGGCGTGAAAGTGGGAGTGGCCAACTACCACTGCTACCGGGACGACAGGCCCACCGCGGGTGGCGGCACGGCAGTGTACGTGAGGAGGACGCTGCGCCACCACAGAATTCATCTGCCCCAACTCGTCACAATAGAGGCCACTGGAGTAGCCGTACAAACGGACCAGGGGCAGATAAACTTTGTGGCAATATACAGACCTCCAAGGGGACTACTGCAGCCAGATGAGTTCGCGGCGCTGATTTCCCTCCCTGGAAACACATTCCTCGGAGGCGACGTCAACGCCAAGAACATCGTCTGGAACTCCAGGTCCACAAACACAAGTGGCCGCCGTCTACAACGGGTGGCCGAGCAGCACGGAGCGGCGGTGATAGGTCCCCACCAGCCGACCATCTTCCCGACGCGAAGAGGCGCGCAACCGGACGTCATAGACGTGGCCATCGTCCGCGGGGTGAGACACTTCATCTCCGCCACAACGAGGGCCACGATGGCGTCCGACCACGCCCCTGTGGTCTTTGAACTGAATGCCGACATCGTGCAAACGACCAAACGTGGCCACGACCTCAGGGGCATCACATGGGACACCTACCAAACAGTAATGGCGGCCAAAATCGGAGACGCGCCGAACCCGGCGGAACATGGTGCGGAAGCGGCGCTGCGGCACCTCACCCGAGGAGTCGCTGAAGCTGTGGCGGCAGCCACTCCAAACCAAAGAAGAGACAACGAGAAGCCACGCGCCAGAGAATTCCCGCAACACCTCAAAGCTGCCATCACGGAGAAGAATAGACTTCGCCGCGAATGGCAGCTAACACGGAACCCCGCAACGAAGCGGCAACTAAACAGGTTGCAGCGGGAAATTAAAGCAGCCGCCGACGCCCACAGAGTAGAAGAGTGGGCGCAGAAAGTCGCCTCCTTGAAAACGGAGGACGGAACGGCCTGGCACGCGGTGAAGGGATTCATCCGCCGCACCGCCAAAATACCGCCTCTGCAAGTCGGGAACGTCTTCGTCAGCGAACCGGACGCAAAGGCCAACGCCCTCGCGGACGCGTTCGCTGAAAACTTCACCCCGGTGGAAGACCCCGTCGACCAGGCACACATGGCACTGGTGGAGGAACGACTTCCGGTCTTCCTGGCGGCCGAAGACAACGACACCGTCATCGAGCCGATCGAGGAAGCGGAAGTCGAGATCCAGCTGCGCAATCTCAACGGCAGGAAGGCAGGAGGCCCCGACCACGTCACAAACCAGCTCCTCAAGCAACTGCCGCCCATCGCAATCGGGCACCTCGCGGGGATCTTCAACTCGATCATCCACACTGGCGTATTTCCAGAGTGCTGGAAGCACGCCGAGATCGTGGCCCTACCCAAACCAGGGAAGGATCACAGGCGGGCGAACAACTACCGCCCGATCAGCCTGCTGCCAGCACTCTCGAAGGTCTTCGAGAGGTTGTACCTGCGGCGGCTTGGAAGTCACATCGACGCGGAAGGCATCCTGCCCGACGAGCAGTTTGGATTCCGGAAGGGACACTCCACCACACAGCAACTACTGCGGCTGACAGAGGAAGCATTCTGTGCCCTGGACCGACGCGAGTACTTCGGCGCGCTTCTGCTCGACGTGTCTCGTGCATTTGATTCAGTGTGGCACAATGGTCTCCTTTATAAACTATTTACATTGGGGATTCCTGGGCCACACGTGAAACTCCTGCAGAGTTACCTCGCGGGCCGCACGTTTCACGTACGGGCAGACTGTGGAATCTCCACAGAACGCCGAATACTCGCCGGAGTCCCGCAAGGTTCGGTCCTGGGTCCAGTGCTATACTCGCTGTACACTGCCGACCTTCCGCGTACAGATCGGGTGCAACTCGCCCTGTACGCGGACGACACGGCAGTGTACTGCCGCAGCATGCAGCCGCAACTCCTGCAAAGGCGACTGCAAACCGCAGCCAACAACCTGGAAGACTGGGCGGCAAAGTGGCGGCTGGCGTACAACGCCGCCAAATCACAGGCAATAGTCATTGCCCACCGGAACGTACCGGCTGACCTTCAGGAGATAGCACTAAGAGGAAGACCGGTACCCTGGAGCGCAACGGCAAAATATCTGGGCGTCACACTAGACAAACGTCTAACGTGGCGCCCACACATTGAAGAAACGAGGAAAAAGGCAATGGGGCGCATGCACATGCTGTACCCCATTCTAAATCCGAGATCTTCATTGCCAGACCACCTAGGGGTGATCCTCTACAAATCCGTCATACGACCAGTGCTGGAATACGCCGCGGTCGTATGGGGAAACACGGCTCCGACCAACATGAAACGGATCCAGGCAGTGCAGAACAGAGCACTGAAATGGGCACTCCATCTGCCAATGGACTTCCCAACTGAGGAACTCCACCAGATAGCGGACATCGAAAGACTCCGAAGAAGAATAGAAAAACAGGCCGTAAAATTTTACAACACCGCCGAAACGTCGCACAACGGGAAAATACGACTACTCGGCAGCCGAGAAGAGTGGAGAGCGCATCTGCGCTGGCCACACCATCTTCGTCAGGCACGCTGACGAAGAAGCAACCAATCTCAAAATTAAAGCACCAAACCACATGGATAACCAAACGCAAGGAAACTAAAGATCTCACAAAAAGAAGAAATGGAAGGAAGAGCACACCACGTGCTGAAACTTCGTAAAATTGCAGAAACCCACAAAGGAGTTTCGACAAAAAGGTGCAGCGGCCGGGCGCAGACCGTAGCCGACTCGCTAGCGCCGGGTGAGGAGCCAGCCGCTGCAGCAGACGCTTTGCTTGCCTTGAGCTTTTTGAGGATTTAGAAGAGATGACTGGCCGCGGCAAGGGAGGAAAGGGGCTCGGCAAGGGTGGCGCCAAGCGGCACCGCAAGGTGTTGCGCGACAACATCCAGGGCATCACGAAGCCCGCGATCCGCCGCCTGGCTCGCAGGGGCGGCGTGAAGCGCATCTCTGGTCTGATCTACGAGGAGACCCGCGGAGTGCTGAAGGTGTTCCTGGAGAACGTGATCCGCGACGCGGTGACGTACACTGAGCACGCCAAGCGCAAGACTGTGACGGCCATGGACGTGGTGTACGCCCTGAAGAGGCAGGGGCGCACCCTGTACGGTTTCGGCGGTTAGGCGCGTCGCAGCCGGTGTGCTGTGCCGCGTTGGCCTTCCCGCGGCCGTGGGAGAGACGAAAACGGCCCTTTTCAGGGCCACCACACTGTTCGGAAATTGAAAAGTGCGAAAGAGTCTGTGTTGTTGCTGCGTGTGTTGCCTGCCTGCCTTGTTTCTTTCATTCTTCATTTCGTTTGCGTTTGACTGACGTGACGTGACTGGGAGAAAGGAAAGGAAGCGGGTCTTGTGGCTGTGTGTGTGTGTGTGTGTGTGTGTGTGTGTGTGTGTGTGTGTGTGTGTGCGTGCGCGCGCGCGCGAGAGAGGGCGTTGTGTGTGTGTTTGTTTTGTTTATCGATCGATGGAGACGCCGGGCTGTGTGTTGTTGTTGTTGTTGTTGTGCGAGAGGCGGTGAATATTTGCGTGGTTTTGGCTGTGTGTTTGCGGCGGCGTTGGAGTTGCCGAGGCAAGGCGTGCCCATAGGCGGCCGGATCAGCTGTTTCGTTTGTATGGGGCGCGCGGGAGTGGAGGGCGGTGTGTCGACACGCTCGTTTAACAGTTGGTGATTATTGCTGTCGTTGTCGTTTGGAAGGCGACTGTGCGTGCGTGGAGGTGCTTGAGGCAAACGAAAAACAAAAGAGAAACGTGTGTGTGGCCACACGGGCTGTGGACGACAAGATGGCGGCGGCTCTTCTTGTTGTTCTTCTCTCTTTCCTTTAGTCCTCTACCGTTAGAGGGGGAGTTGGTGGAGGTTATTGTCGCCTGTGGACATTTGCTCCTCTTTTCTGTGTGTTGTTCTTATCTTTGGTAGTGTGCTTTTTCGGACGTTGCTGTTTGTTGAGAGTGATTATGTGTTCTGTTTGTGCTACTGCTGGAGTAGCGACTCGGGTCTTGCACATCTGTCCCTGTGGTGTTCATATTGCCCAAGGGTCAAGACGTAATAGTCATTTTCTGAATTCCGCGCGGTGGCGTAGAACGCTTGTGCCAGGGCGCGGAATCGTGTTGTGGGTGGTTGTAGGCAGGTCTGCCGCGGGGACGTGTAAGGCCCGTCGTAGAGCGCTCTGCTTTGGACCCTTCTGTAGGCGATGCATCGTCGACCTGGCTGCATAGCCCCTATAGAGGGCGCGCATATTTCCAGTATCGCTACCCCTGTTGCGGGGTCGAGGGAACAGGGGTACAGGATCTGCATCCTGGCGTGAGCGTTTGTGCCAAGTTGCCCTATGTGACACTTCGATGTCAGGCGTGACACCGAGGTACCTCGCAGAATATCTGCCCCTGCAATCGTAGCAGTTGGTATGGTCTTCTTGCCGGCGGCGGCTGTGGAAGTGAAGTTAAGTTAAAGTAAAGTAAAGTAAAGCAAAGCGCGGCGAGGACGACTGAAATTTTGCTTTGGACGTAGGTTTGTGTGGTGGCCCTGAAAAGGGCCGATTGTTGTGAGCCGAGCCGGGCCGGCAAAGCGCGTTGCGTGCAGGGGAGCACGCAGCGCTGCTGGGCGGCGGGTCCGCGTGCCGATTGCCTGGCCTCTCTGTTTAGGCCTTCTTCTCGGTCTTCTTTGGCAGCAGGACGGCCTGGATGTTGGGCAGGACACCACCCTGTGCGATGGTGACGCCCGACAGGAGCTTGTTGAGCTCCTCGTCGTTGCGGATGGCAAGCTGCAGGTGGCGCGGGATGATGCGCGTCTTCTTGTTGTCGCGGGCCGCGTTTCCGGCCAGCTCGAGCACCTCAGCCGCGAGGTACTCCATGACGGCGGCGAGGTAGACGGGCGCCCCGGCGCCGACGCGCTCGGCGTAGTTTCCCTTGCGCAGGAGGCGGTGGATTCTGCCGACCGGGAACTGGAGCCCGGCCCTGCTTGAGCGGGACTTTGACTTGCCCTTGACTTTGCCTCCCTTTCCGCGTCCGGACATGGCGATGCGCTGTGGTGTAAAAAAACGAGACGAGACGAAGGACGGTGCGAGCCGCAGCGAGTCGAGCAGCGGAGTGGCGGCGCCGCCAGGGGTGGGGGTCCTTTATGCTCTCGGGTGCGGCGGCCGGTTGCGCTCGCGGCCCATTGGTCGGCGGCCGCAACGGGGCGAGCTGGTAAAGGTGCGGCGGCGGGGCGCGCTGGGTGCCACTGTGTGGGGAGACGCTGACTAGAGCGGAGCGCTTGCTGCTGGTGTTGCTGCCGTACGTTCTTGTTTGTTTGCGATGCCGCCCAAGACTAGCGGGAAGGCCGCCAAGAAGGCTGGCAAGGCGCAGAAGAACATTTCGAAGGGCGACAAGAAGAAGAAGCGCAAGAGGAAGGAGAGCTATGCCATCTACATCTACAAGGTGCTGAAGCAGGTGCACCCTGACACGGGCATCTCGTCGAAGGCGATGAGCATCATGAACAGCTTCGTGAACGACATTTTCGAGCGCATCGCGGCCGAGGCGTCTCGCCTGGCGCACTACAACAAGCGCTCGACCATCACGTCCCGCGAGATCCAGACCGCTGTGCGGCTGTTGCTGCCTGGCGAGCTGGCCAAGCACGCCGTGAGCGAGGGCACGAAGGCGGTGACCAAGTACACGAGCTCCAAGTAAGGAGGTGGCTCTGGAATGGAAGGAGATCCTCCGTTGCGAGAGCGGCAAAACGGCCCTTTTCAGGGCCACCAAATGGCCTTTGCGGGAAGGGCGGAATTGTTGTTGTTGTTGTTTTTGTTTTGTTTTGTGTGTGAGTGGGTGGACGGTGGCAATAGCTACCGCTTTGGTTGCGACGCGACGGGGTGGGGTGGCCGATGCGATGAATAATTTGATTGTTTATGGGGCGCGTCGCGTGTCGCGTGTTGCGGGGTGCGGCCACGGTGTGACGTGGAATGGAGGCACGTGCGCACAAGTCGTTGTCTGCGAGGGGGGGGGGGGGAAGTGCGATCGGTGATGTGCCCTTTGGATGGAGGTGCCGGTTAGTTACGTGACGGGTGGAAACGACACGCGATTGTTGGGAATGTCAGTGTGTAACGACGGCCGTTTGCGGGTCGGTTTGCACGCCATATATGGCGAGGGTGAAATGTGTCTGTAAATGCAGCGTGGAGGCGTGTGAGTGACGTTTAAATGTGAACGCGCATTGAGACACACCACTGTGTATTGCATTGTACGGGCGACACGCACGATGATATGTACCTTTCCCCCGACTCTGATTTCGATAGTCGTGTCTGACCGACTGTGTCTGCTTGTGTGCGTACGACGCACGCACACCGACGTCGTCATTGAAGATGCATGCTCGCGTGTCCAGTGCAGTACAGTAGAGTAAGCGCGACGCTAGAAGACGACGGTCGCTTTGGCGAATGTGCGTACACGTGTTTGTGTGTATGTCGGTGATGTGGTCCGATCCGTCGCCTCTGGGAAACTGTCGATCGGCGCGGTACACCGGACGTCTTGAACACCCGTCATACCGTCATACCGTCATACCGTTGGTACACCGTCGCGCTGAGAACGGTTACCGAAAGGTGAACGAACCTCTGATCGGTCGAATGTCTGGGCAGAACGTGAGGAGAGAATGGTGGAGGAAAGGACAGAGGGGAAAAAACAAATATATATATAGAGAGAGAGAGAGAGAGAGAGAGAGAGAGAGAGAGAGAGAAAACGGAAAAAAAACCAAACAAAACGGAGAAACGCAGTGTAGAGCAACGGAACGTTCCCGTGTCGGAGGTGTATTGTAGCCGCACTGAAATGCGCGTAACGGCGCGGCGGCAAGTGTCTGCCGTGGTGAACGTTACCTTTGACGGCTGAATTGTGCGTTGCGTTGCTTTGCTTTCCCGGATGTGTATGTAACGTAACGTTCGTTGAGATGGTTCTGAGGAAGAATGTACGACAGTGCCCGTGCCGTCTATGTTCGTGTGCAAAGCCATTGTGTGTGTGTGTGTGTGTGTGTGTGTTGTTTTGAGAATTGCGTCCGGGAATGGCGGTGGGCGTGCCCTGCATGTGGCCCGGAAGGCTGTTCGTTTCGCGGTAGTGTGTGGACAGGGGAGGGGCACGCGTAACGCTGCTGGCATGGCATGGCATGGCATTCGGGAGATGGGAGGGGGCAAACGAAGAAAACAAGACGCGGAGGCTATAAAGACGGGGAGGGGCGCGGTGTGGGTGGCTTGCGCTGCGCTCGGCTGGCGCGTGCGGCGTTGTTTTTGTGCAAAAGAAGAGAAAACGAATGGGTTGCCGGGAGGGGGCCGTTGTGGTGTAGCCGCAGACGCGGCTGTCAGTGAACGTGGTGAGACCGAGGGATGCGGGAGGGGCGGGGGCGGGGAAGACGCTAGAAGAAGGAGAAAAACGCTGCTGCAACCAACATAAAATGAGGCCCTTTGTAACCTGCCAGCAACAAAACAACAACAAAAAAAAAAAAAGGCGTCTATCAACATTGAATGTAAATGGAAATGGACCCAAGTGTAACCTCCCCGCACAAATAGTCGTAAGTAAGTGAGTGAGTGAGTGAGTGAGTGAGTGAGTGAGTGAATGATGATAAAAATGTGCCAGAATGTTGTTAACGTCCCTAGAAAATGAACGAACGAAGATTGATGAGAAACGCGCGATAATATGATGAATGGAAATAATGAACCATGAACATCTCAACAGACATAATTGAAAACCCGATAAACGTTGTAAGGGCAGCGCTGGCTGACCTTCGGCCCTGTGTATTCTGAAACGCCCCCCTTTGAACAACAATGTATACAAAACTGTGCTTAAACTGACACACAATATTTTGAGCGCAACGCAATCTGACTATCAAAGATCCCTGCAAAAGAATGGCCCTGAGTAACATTAAAGTACACCTGTCGGAAATCACTTACCTCACAAAAATCTTCATTACTCGAACTACTGCAATACAGCGAGCACCACTGCTGCCAGCTAAATAAGAGATTCCAAACTACGGAGGGCACTAACTACCGATAGGGATAGTTAGCAAAGTAAAGATGTTTAATAGAGAACAACAAACAATGTATTTACCCTTAATATCATCACCAGTCATAATATATGTAATTTGAAACGTCCGCCATCTCTGTCCTCACATGCACCAGTGCTGGCGGCTCACCCCTAACTGCGCAACGCTACGCGCTGTTCACATCCAGCTATAGCAGTTCATGACAACAACAATGCAAACTAGCCACAGACTGCACACAGCACAGGCAGTGATTTTCACGCGGAGCGCTACGTGGCATTACCAATATAAAAATCTAAACAAACAGCGTACGTACAAATTAGAATAAAAAGAGCAAAAGATCGTTACGTCAAAAAAAAAAAAAAAAAAAACAAAAAAGACAAAAGAGAAAAAACAAACTGCATCTATATGTGCTCTTAACTGTAGATACCTGTACACAGCGTCGTGCAATGAATGCCGGCTCACATTTAATTTTGATTGTTGGAGGAAATGCGTAGGAAATATTATTTAAATGGAAATGAATGGTTGTACTTTAAAAAGTTTGTTTGGAAACAAAGTATTATTGGGGCATTTTGTTGTGAAGAAAATAGTTACAATTGACATACAGTAT
>NW_026047172.1:1177538-1257891 GCF_023864275.1 Schistocerca cancellata
AGACGTAATAGTCATTTTCTGAATTCCGCGCGGTGGCGTAGAACGCTTGTGCCAGGGCGCGGAATCGTGTTGTGGGTGGTTGTAGGCAGGTCTGCCGCGGGGACGTGTAAGGCCCGTCGTAGAGCGCTCTGCTTTGGACCCTTCTGTAGGCGATGCATCGTCGACCTGGCTGCATAGCCCCTATAGAGGGCGCGCATATTTCCAGTATCGCTACCCCTGTTGCGGGGTCGAGGGAACAGGGGTACAGGATCTGCATCCTGGCGTGAGCGTTTGTGCCAAGTTGCCCTATGTGACACTTCGATGTCAGGCGTGACACCGAGGTACCTCGGCAGAATATCTGCCCCTGCAATCGTAGCAGTTGGTATGGTCTTCTTGCCGGCGGCGGCTGTGGAAGTGAAGTTAAGTTAAAGTAAAGTAAAGTAAAGCAAAGCGCGGCGAGGACGACTGAAATTTTGCTTTGGACGTAGGTTTGTGTGGTGGCCCTGAAAAGGGCCGATTGTTGTGAGCCGAGCCGGGCCGGCAAAGCGCGTTGCGTGCAGGGGAGCACGCAGCGCTGCTGGGCGGCGGGTCCGCGTGCCGATTGCCTGGCCTCTCTGTTTAGGCCTTCTTCTCGGTCTTCTTTGGCAGCAGGACGGCCTGGATGTTGGGCAGGACACCACCCTGTGCGATGGTGACGCCCGACAGGAGCTTGTTGAGCTCCTCGTCGTTGCGGATGGCAAGCTGCAGGTGGCGCGGGATGATGCGCGTCTTCTTGTTGTCGCGGGCCGCGTTTCCGGCCAGCTCGAGCACCTCAGCCGCGAGGTACTCCATGACGGCGGCGAGGTAGACGGGCGCCCCGGCGCCGACGCGCTCGGCGTAGTTTCCCTTGCGCAGGAGGCGGTGGATTCTGCCGACCGGGAACTGGAGCCCGGCCCTGCTTGAGCGGGACTTTGACTTGCCCTTGACTTTGCCTCCCTTTCCGCGTCCGGACATGGCGATGCGCTGTGGTGTAAAAAAACGAGACGAGACGAAGGACGGTGCGAGCCGCAGCGAGTCGAGCAGCGGAGTGGCGGCGCCGCCAGGGGTGGGGGGTCCTTTATGCTCTCGGGTGCGGCGGCCGGTTGCGCTCGCGGCCCATTGGTCGGCGGCCGCAACGGGGCGAGCTGGTAAAGGTGCGGCGGCGGGGCGCGCTGGGTGCCACTGTGTGGGGAGACGCTGACTAGAGCGGAGCGCTTGCTGCTGGTGTTGCTGCCGTACGTTCTTGTTTGTTTGCGATGCCGCCCAAGACTAGCGGGAAGGCCGCCAAGAAGGCTGGCAAGGCGCAGAAGAACATTTCGAAGGGCGACAAGAAGAAGAAGCGCAAGAGGAAGGAGAGCTATGCCATCTACATCTACAAGGTGCTGAAGCAGGTGCACCCTGACACGGGCATCTCGTCGAAGGCGATGAGCATCATGAACAGCTTCGTGAACGACATTTTCGAGCGCATCGCGGCCGAGGCGTCTCGCCTGGCGCACTACAACAAGCGCTCGACCATCACGTCCCGCGAGATCCAGACCGCTGTGCGGCTGTTGCTGCCTGGCGAGCTGGCCAAGCACGCCGTGAGCGAGGGCACGAAGGCGGTGACCAAGTACACGAGCTCCAAGTAAGGAGGTGGCTCTGGAATGGAAGGAGATCCTCCGTTGCGAGAGCGGCAAAACGGCCCTTTTCAGGGCCACCAAATGGCCTTTGCGGGAAGGGCGGAATTGTTGTTGTTGTTGTTTTTGTTTTGTTTTGTGTGTGAGTGGGTGGACGGTGGCAATAGCTACCGCTTTGGTTGCGACGCGACGGGGTGGGGTGGCCGATGCGATGAATAATTTGATTGTTTATGGGGCGCGTCGCGTGTCGCGTGTTGCGGGGTGCGGCCACGGTGTGACGTGGAATGGAGGCACGTGCGCACAAGTCGTTGTCTGCGAGGGGGGGGGGGGAAGTGCGATCGGTGATGTGCCCTTTGGATGGAGGTGCCGGTTAGTTACGTGACGGGTGGAAACGACACGCGATTGTTGGGAATGTCAGTGTGTAACGACGGCCGTTTGCGGGTCGGTTTGCACGCCATATATGGCGAGGGTGAAATGTGTCTGTAAATGCAGCGTGGAGGCGTGTGAGTGACGTTTAAATGTGAACGCGCATTGAGACACACCACTGTGTATTGCATTGTACGGGCGACACGCACGATGATATGTACCTTTCCCCCGACTCTGATTTCGATAGTCGTGTCTGACCGACTGTGTCTGCTTGTGTGCGTACGACGCACGCACACCGACGTCGTCATTGAAGATGCATGCTCGCGTGTCCAGTGCAGTACAGTAGAGTAAGCGCGACGCTAGAAGACGACGGTCGCTTTGGCGAATGTGCGTACACGTGTTTGTGTGTATGTCGGTGATGTGGTCCGATCCGTCGCCTCTGGGAAACTGTCGATCGGCGCGGTACACCGGACGTCTTGAACACCCGTCATACCGTCATACCGTCATACCGTTGGTACACCGTCGCGCTGAGAACGGTTACCGAAAGGTGAACGAACCTCTGATCGGTCGAATGTCTGGGCAGAACGTGAGGAGAGAATGGTGGAGGAAAGGACAGAGGGGAAAAAACAAATATATATATAGAGAGAGAGAGAGAGAGAGAGAGAGAGAAAACGGAAAAAAAACCAAACAAAACGGAGAAACGCAGTGTAGAGCAACGGAACGTTCCCGTGTCGGAGGTGTATTGTAGCCGCACTGAAATGCGCGTAACGGCGCGGCGGCAAGTGTCTGCCGTGGTGAACGTTACCTTTGACGGCTGAATTGTGCGTTGCGTTGCTTTGCTTTCCCGGATGTGTATGTAACGTAACGTTCGTTG
The DNA here is from genome assembly GCF_023864275.1 of Schistocerca cancellata. Taxonomy (NCBI): domain Eukaryota; kingdom Metazoa; phylum Arthropoda; class Insecta; order Orthoptera; family Acrididae; genus Schistocerca; species Schistocerca cancellata. The sequence continues at coordinate 1,180,392 of NW_026047172.1, forward strand.
AGATGGTTCTGAGGAAGAATGTACGACAGTGCCCGTGCCGTCTATGTTCGTGTGCAAAGCCATTGTGTGTGTGTGTGTGTGTGTGTGTGTTGTTTTGAGAATTGCGTCCGGGAATGGCGGTGGGCGTGCCCTGCATGTGGCCCGGAAGGCTGTTCGTTTCGCGGTAGTGTGTGGACAGGGGAGGGGCACGCGTAACGCTGCTGGCATGGCATGGCATGGCATTCGGGAGATGGGAGGGGGCAAACGAAGAAAACAAGACGCGGAGGCTATAAAGACGGGGAGGGGCGCGGTGTGGGTGGCTTGCGCTGCGCTCGGCTGGCGCGTGCGGCGTTGTTTTTGTGCAAAAGAAGAGAAAACGAATGGGTTGCCGGGAGGGGGCCGTTGTGGTGTAGCCGCAGACGCGGCTGTCAGTGAACGTGGTGAGACCGAGGGATGCGGGAGGGGCGGGGGCGGGGAAGACGCTAGAAGAAGGAGAAAAACGCTGCTGCAACCAACATAAAATGAGGCCCTTTGTAACCTGCCAGCAACAAAACAACAACAAAAAAAAAAAAAGGCGTCTATCAACATTGAATGTAAATGGAAATGGACCCAAGTGTAACCTCCCCGCACAAATAGTCGTAAGTAAGTGAGTGAGTGAGTGAGTGAGTGAGTGAGTGAGTGAATGATGATAAAAATGTGCCAGAATGTTGTTAACGTCCCTAGAAAATGAACGAACGAAGATTGATGAGAAACGCGCGATAATATGATGAATGGAAATAATGAACCATGAACATCTCAACAGACATAATTGAAAACCCGATAAACGTTGTAAGGGCAGCGCTGGCTGACCTTCGGCCCTGTGTATTCTGAAACGCCCCCCTTTGAACAACAATGTATACAAAACTGTGCTTAAACTGACACACAATATTTTGAGCGCAACGCAATCTGACTATCAAAGATCCCTGCAAAAGAATGGCCCTGAGTAACATTAAAGTACACCTGTCGGAAATCACTTACCTCACAAAAATCTTCATTACTCGAACTACTGCAATACAGCGAGCACCACTGCTGCCAGCTAAATAAGAGATTCCAAACTACGGAGGGCACTAACTACCGATAGGGATAGTTAGCAAAGTAAAGATGTTTAATAGAGAACAACAAACAATGTATTTACCCTTAATATCATCACCAGTCATAATATATGTAATTTGAAACGTCCGCCATCTCTGTCCTCACATGCACCAGTGCTGGCGGCTCACCCCTAACTGCGCAACGCTACGCGCTGTTCACATCCAGCTATAGCAGTTCATGACAACAACAATGCAAACTAGCCACAGACTGCACACAGCACAGGCAGTGATTTTCACGCGGAGCGCTACGTGGCATTACCAATATAAAAATCTAAACAAACAGCGTACGTACAAATTAGAATAAAAAGAGCAAAAGATCGTTACGTCAAAAAAAAAAAAAAAAAAAACAAAAAAGACAAAAGAGAAAAAACAAACTGCATCTATATGTGCTCTTAACTGTAGATACCTGTACACAGCGTCGTGCAATGAATGCCGGCTCACATTTAATTTTGATTGTTGGAGGAAATGCGTAGGAAATATTATTTAAATGGAAATGAATGGTTGTACTTTAAAAAAGTTTGTTTGGAAACAAAGTATTATTGGGGCATTTTGTTGTGAAGAAAATAGTTACAATTGACATACAGTATTAGATTTGCGCAATGCAGCTTCATTACCTTACCTGTAATAACAGTATGCATCGTCCCGAACGGAGACCAGAGTCGCGAGAAGAGCACGCCGCCGCCCGCTCAGTACAACCGTCCACTCGCTAATACTGTCGACTGACTACTACCTCTCCCGACCCGCCACATATAGATGACAACTGTTCCTGCCGACCCGCTACGTGCTACTAGTGTCGTGTGGCGCAGACTAGCGACGATAAGAAACGCTCTGGTCAGAGATTGTGTCGTGCCTCGCCATCGCTGGTAATGAGTACATACGTGTTTCAGCGCGCGTACCGGAAGACGCAGTGCGGAGCCAGAGACTGTGTTGTCGAGGCCGTCGACGCAGTGCATGTCGGTCGGTCGAGTGCGTGCGGGAGGGCAGAGAGGCAGCGTCGGCACGGAGATGCACGCACGGGGGCTGCGGCGTGGCGCGTTTGCGGTAGGCGCCTTTGGTGGCAACGGCCGGGACAAGCAGCGGTGTATGGTGTGGTGCGGGCCGGACAGGGGCGGAGGAGGAGGAGGAGGCGGCGCGACGATGGCATTGGGGCGGAAACGGGGACGGGGACGGCGACGGCGGATGTTGAGAGGCGTCACGCGCGGACCGACACAGACGCACAGATAGATAGGTAGGAAGAAGAAGAAGGGGCGGCTGGTGAGTGAGTGCAATTTAGGCGGTAGACACAAGAGGTCGGCACGGCATTTGCGTGATGTGGCGTTGTGACGGGGTGTGCTCGCTTGCCTCGTTTTGTTGATGCGCGCAGGAAGATGTGCAGAGCAGCGGCGGGCGGCTCGGCTCGGTTCGGTTTGGCCCGGCGGGCCGCGCTGTTGTCGCGGACGTGAGCGCCCCCTGGCGGGTGGCCGGAGGCGGCGCGGCGTGTTGGACGTGTGGCTGGCGGCAGTGCACAATTGCGAGTGGCTGGCGGTGTGGCGGTTGGCGCGTCGGGCGGCCGAGAGAGAGGAGAGGTATGTGTTTGCGGGCGCCTTTGCTGCGCGGCGTCGTGCAGGGCGGGCGGGCGGGCGCCTGTCGACTGTGTGTGTGTGTGTGTGTGTGTGTGTGTGGCGAATTGGCGGCGTTGTGCTCCGGCCGAAGGCGTCTGGAGAGGAGAGTTGGTCGTGATGTCATGTCGCGCCGTGTCATGTTTGCGAAACGGCTGCCGAGAGGTGTGGTGGTAGCGAGCCGGTCGGTGTCGGTGCGATGGGAATGTGCGTTTGGCGGTTTCGGTGTGCTTTTTGCGGCGTGAGAGTGGGGCGGGCGGGCAGGCTTGCTGTTGTTGGTTCCTTGTGTCTTGTGTGTAGCTTGATGGCAACGTGGAAGGGCGCCGGTTTCGAGCCGTGCGTGTGGTTGTCGACGTTGACTGGTTGGGGTGTGCCGTTGCACGTGCATGTTTGGGTCGTTGGTGTGGTTTTGGCTGGCTGGCTGGCTGGCTGGCTGTGTGTGTGTACGACGGGAAGGGGGAGGCGGCGGTGGATAGTGCAGTAGTTGTGTCGTTGGCACGGGCGTCGGGTGCGGCTGTGCGTAGTGGCGGAAAGGTGTCGGTTGCGGGAAGCGAGGCCGTCGTTGGCGGTGTCGCGTGCCTTCGTGAATCGAGTGGGGGCGGGGAAAGGAGCAGCGTGCCGCTGCGTCGTGGCCGTTAGCCAGAGGCTGTGCTTTGATAGTTTTGTGGACGGTTCGTGCGAGGCGATTTGTTGCCTGCCCTATGTTTGTTTGTTTGTTGTTTTGGAGACGACGACTGGTTGGTGGCGTGCGCGCGAGCGAAGTGGCGGTGTGCGTTTCCCGTGTCGACTGCCGGCCGGCGACAGGTGCGCCGTCGGTGGGGTGGGTGGCCGGCACAAGTAGGGGCGGCGGCGTCGTTGCGGTGTGTTTGTGTTGTCGGCGACAGCTGTTTGTGCGGTGCGTGTGAATGGTGGTGCAAACGTGTGCTGGCGTTGAGGCTGCGACCGCGGCGTGTTGTTGGTTGATGTTGAACAGCGGCTGTGTGCGGTGGTGGTGTTGCCGCACGTGCATCCGGCCCGGCGCGGAAAGCGCAGTTGCGGCGGCCCTTCGGTGCCAGCCACGTCGCGTGAGCGGCGGGTTGCTCTGGTCGACACGTGGTGCTCTGGTTTGTTGTTTGGTGCCCTTTGGCCGGTGGGTGGTCCGTGTGTCTCGGTATCTGGTCGTGGTCGTGCTGCCCGTTTGTCGGCGTTGTCCTGTGGCTTCGCTTTTGTTTTTGCGGCGTGCCGACGACCCGACGCGACCTTTACACCCAAAGTGTGGCGCCCGAAGGTGAACCAACGTCGTAATCCGACCTGGGCGCTTAAGCTCTAAGCCTAAGCTGAGCGAACCGAACCTGTAGCGTTGCGTAGCGTGAGGTGCGGTGAGGTCAGCCTCAGCGCCAAGTAAGCCAAGCTGTCCGGCCGTGAGGTGGGTGGGTAGGTAGGTGCGGCTGCTGCGGCCACCTGACGCCCGACGTGTGTTTGAATGCTTAACCTAAGTTTGAGGCTTAACCTAACCCAAGTGGCCTTAACCTAACCTAACCTAACCTAACCTCTGACGCCCGACGTGTGTTTGAATGCTTAACCTAAGTTTGACGCTTAACCTAACACCGACCCTTAACCTAACCGAGGTGCCCCTAACCTAACCTTAATGTAACGTAACCTAACCTAACCTCTGACGCCTGACGTGTGTTTTGAATGCTTAACCTAACCCAAGTGCCCTTAACCTAACCCACGTCCACCGAACCTAACCGAGACGTGTGAACCTAATGTCTAACTCGTAACGCGTGATGTTGGCTGTCGTGTGTGCTGACGGCAGATTGGGTTGGTCTGTAGTTGCGGATTTCGGGTTTGCCTCGGGCGAGGGGTTGGCTCGTAAGCGGCGAGGGGCGCTCCGGCGGAGCATGTTGCTTTGCAGGCGGCGCCCGTTTTTGCGGCGGGCACAATTGAAATTGTTGGGAAACGAACGAAAGGGCTGTGAATGTTGGCGGGCGAGAGGAGGAGGACGTGGCCCGACGGCTGCGGGCCGATCGGGAAACGGTGGGAGGGCGATGGGGCGGCGGAGGTGCGTTTGCACGGCCGTCATCGCCGCACGCCTCCGCTTGTGTGGCTGTGGCGCCGGCCGCGCTGGCCGGGCTGCCGCGGCGACGGTGCGGGGCTTTTGCCGAAGGTTTGGCCATTGTGGCCGGTCGCCGGCTGGGGCTGTGGGGGCGGCATTTGGGCGTGGGCGGCGATTCTCGGCGGGCCGACCCAGGCTGTAGCGCGCGGTGGCTGCAGTTTGGCCGTGGTTTGCGGCGCTGCCGTGGCGACTGGTTGGCGACTGTGGTGTGGCTGTGTGTAGCCCCATCCTCGGTGGTTTGAAAGGCGCGGGTGGTTGTGGCGCAGGTGTGGGGCTGCTCCGCACAGGCTGTCGGACGTTGGGCGGTAGCAAGCGCGGGAGGCGCGGCGCGGCGGCGCGCAGAGTGGCGGCCGCTCTCTCGGCCGTCCGCGCCCGCCCGCGACACTGGCTGGGCCTGTGCGTCGAGGCGGCTATTCCTCTGCTGTGCGCTCCGCTCGCTGCGTGTCTCCTCTCGCTCTCGCTGCTCGCTGTGTGTTAACGCGCGTCGTCGAAATGGCAGATCAGGCGGCTACGAACGAGACTGCTGCGGCACCCGCCGCCACCGGCACTACGAAGAAGGCAAAGTCTGCGTCGTCTGCGAAGAAGCCGCGCGCCAAGCCTGCGCACCCGCGCACCTCTGAGATGGTGACGGCCGCCATCAAGAGTCTGAAGGAGCGCGGCGGATCGTCGCTGCAGGCGATCAAGAAGTACATTGCCGCGCACTACAAGCTGGACGCGGAGAAGCTGGCGCCGTTTATCAAGAAGTACCTCAAGTCGGCCGTGGTGGCGGGCGAGCTGGTGCAGACGAAGGGGAAGGGCGCGTCCGGCTCTTTCAAGCTTGCCGGCGCCGGCGGCGGGGCGGCTGAGGGCGGCAAGGCTCGTGCTGGCGGTGCCAAGAAGAAGCGCGCCGCTCCGGCCAGCAAGGAGAAGAAGGGCGCCCGTGCGGCCGGCGCAAAGAAGGCTGGTGGCGTGAAGGCGGCGACTGGTCGGAAGGCGGGCGCCGCCAAGAAGGCGTCTGCGGCGTCGGCCGCTCCCGCCGGTGCGAAGAAGGCGGCTGCTGCCAAGCCGGCCAAGGCCAAGTCGCCGTCGAAGGCGAAGAAGGCCGCCAAGGTTCCGACGAAGAAGCCGAAGGCGCCGCGCCCGAAGAAGGCGACGACGCCGTCTAAGGCGAAGGCTTCGCCCAAGAAGAAGAAGTAGAGAGGAATGGGAAAGGAAGGGTTGGCGGTTGACTCCGTCGTCCGCACCCCCCGTCCCCGTCGTCTAGTGGCGCGCAACAGACGCGCGGCCCAAAACGGCCCTTCTCAGGGCCATCAAAGCACGTCGGGAAGGTTTTGATTGTCGTGTTTGTGTTGCGGTGTGGTTGTGTCGTCTGGCGTTTCTGTATGCCCGTGTGTGGATACTGTTTGCGTGCCGTGGTGGTTGGATTGCGGGGGGGGGGGTCGGTGGCGGGTGCGGGCGGCGGTAGCGGTTTTGTCGTTGCGGTTGATTGTCGCCGTTTTTTTTTTTTGGTCGCGGCCGGCCGACGGTTGGTTTTGTGTCATGTTGTTTGAATACTTTGGTTGGCCTGCCTGCCGTCTTCTCGGATGTGTCTTGTCTTGTGTGTGTGTTCTTGCAACGGGGGCGGGGGACGTTGAGATGTGGAAAGGGTCGGTGGCGTTGGACGTGCCTGGCTTTTTGTTTCGTTTTCTTTTCGAAACGAAGCGGCGGCCGGCCGTGTGGTTGACGGCGTCGGCCGATGGGTATTGTGCGCTTTGAGCGCCGCGCCGGGGAGGCATGATGTTGATTGTTGCGCGCGCCAGCAAGCTGGCAGGGGAGAGCGGCTGTGGCGGACGGACGGGAAGTGGAAGTGGTGTTTTGTCTTTGGTTCTGTGGTTGTGGGGCGAGAGGCGACCGACAAAGTTTGCTCGCGACGGAGTGATGTTAGTGGCCCTTAAAAGGGCCGTTTTGTTTGTTGCGTGCGTGGGCGGTGCCCAGCGGCTGGCGCGGTGTTTAGGCGCGCTCGCCGCGGATGCGGCGCGCGAGCTGGATGTCCTTGGGCATGATGGTGACGCGCTTGGCGTGGATTGCGCACAGGTTGGTGTCTTCGAAGAGGCCGACGAGGTAGGCCTCGCTGGCCTCCTGCAGGGCCATGACCGCGGAGCTCTGGAAGCGCAGGTCGGTCTTGAAGTCCTGGGCGATCTCGCGCACTAGGCGCTGGAATGGCAGCTTGCGGATGAGCAGCTCTGTGCTCTTCTGGTAGCGCCTGATTTCTCGCAGGGCGACGGTGCCCGGCCTGTAGCGGTGGGGCTTCTTGACGCCGCCGGTGGCGGGCGCGCTCTTCCTCGCCGCCTTGGTGGCGAGCTGTTTGCGCGGCGCCTTTCCGCCGGTGGACTTGCGGGCCGTTTGCTTTGTGCGGGCCATAGCGGTAGCGGTTAGCGGAGCGGCGTGGAGGCGAGCGAGGTGCTGCGTCGGGTGCTGCCTTGACGACACGGGCGCGCGCCAGCCACCGTGGTGCGCTTATATGCCCTCGGTTGCGCGTGGTGGGGGGAGGGCGGGCCAGAGTCTATATAGGGGGGCTGGCGCGTGCGCCGGGCGCAGACCGTAGCCGACTCGCTAGCGCCGGGTGAGGAGCCAGCCGCTGCAGCAGACGCTTTGCTTGCCTTGAGCTTTTTGAGGATTTAGAAGAGATGACTGGCCGCGGCAAGGGAGGAAAGGGGCTCGGCAAGGGTGGCGCCAAGCGGCACCGCAAGGTGTTGCGCGACAACATCCAGGGCATCACGAAGCCCGCGATCCGCCGCCTGGCTCGCAGGGGCGGCGTGAAGCGCATCTCTGGTCTGATCTACGAGGAGACCCGCGGAGTGCTGAAGGTGTTCCTGGAGAACGTGATCCGCGACGCGGTGACGTACACTGAGCACGCCAAGCGCAAGACTGTGACGGCCATGGACGTGGTGTACGCCCTGAAGAGGCAGGGGCGCACCCTGTACGGTTTCGGCGGTTAGGCGCGTCGCAGCCGGTGTGCTGTGCCGCGTTGGCCTTCCCGCGGCCGTGGGAGAGACGAAAACGGCCCTTTTCAGGGCCACCACACTGTTCGGAAATTGAAAAGTGCGAAAGAGTCTGTGTTGTTGCTGCGTGTGTTGCCTGCCTGCCTTGTTTCTTTCATTCTTCATTTCGTTTGCGTTTGACTGACGTGACGTGACTGGGAGAAAGGAAAGGAAGCGGGTCTTGTGGCTGTGTGTGTGTGTGTGTGTGTGTGTGTGTGTGTGTGTGTGTGTGCGTGCGCGCGCGCGCGAGAGAGGGCGTTGTGTGTTTGTTTTGTTTATCGATCGATGGAGACGCCGGGCTGTGTGTTGTTGTTGTTGTTGTTGTTGTTGTTGTGCGAGAGGCGGTGAATATTTGCGTGGTTTTGGCTGTGTGTTTGCGGCGGCGTTGGAGTTGCCGAGGCAAGGCGTGCCCATAGGCGGCCGGATCAGCTGTTTCGTTTGTATGGGGCGCGCGGGAGTGGAGGGCGGTGTGTCGACACGCTCGTTTAACAGTTGGTGATTATTGCTGTCGTTGTCGTTTGGAAGGCGACTGTGCGTGCGTGGAGGTGCTTGAGGCAAACGAAAAACAAAAGAGAAACGTGTGTGTGGCCACACGGGCTGTGGACGACAAGATGGCGGCGGCTCTTCTTGTTGTTCTTCTCTCTTTCCTTTAGTCCTCTACCGTTAGAGGGGGAGTTGGTGGAGGTTATTGTCGCCTGTGGACATTTGCTCCTCTTTTCTGTGTGTTGTTCTTATCTTTGGTAGTGTGCTTTTTCGGACGTTGCTGTTTGTTGAGAGTGATTATGTGTTCTGTTTGTGCTACTGCTGGAGTAGCGACTCGGGTCTTGCACATCTGTCCCTGTGGTGTTCATATTGCCCAAGGGTCAAGACGTAATAGTCATTTTCTGAATTCCGCGCGGTGGCGTAGAACGCTTGTGCCAGGGCGCGGAATCGTGTTGTGGGTGGTTGTAGGCAGGTCTGCCGCGGGGACGTGTAAGGCCCGTCGTAGAGCGCTCTGCTTTGGACCCTTCTGTAGGCGATGCATCGTCGACCTGGCTGCATAGCCCCTATAGAGGGCGCGCATATTTCCAGTATCGCTACCCCTGTTGCGGGGTCGAGGGAACAGGGGTACAGGATCTGCATCCTGGCGTGAGCGTTTGTGCCAAGTTGCCCTATGTGACACTTCGATGTCAGGCGTGACACCGAGGTACCTCGCAGAATATCTGCCCCTGCAATCGTAGCAGTTGGTATGGTCTTCTTGCCGGCGGCGGCTGTGGAAGTGAAGTTAAGTTAAAGTAAAGTAAAGTAAAGCAAAGCGCGGCGAGGACGACTGAAATTTTGCTTTGGACGTAGGTTTGTGTGGTGGCCCTGAAAAGGGCCGATTGTTGTGAGCCGAGCCGGGCCGGCAAAGCGCGTTGCGTGCAGGGGAGCACGCAGCGCTGCTGGGCGGCGGGTCCGCGTGCCGATTGCCTGGCCTCTCTGTTTAGGCCTTCTTCTCGGTCTTCTTTGGCAGCAGGACGGCCTGGATGTTGGGCAGGACACCACCCTGTGCGATGGTGACGCCCGACAGGAGCTTGTTGAGCTCCTCGTCGTTGCGGATGGCAAGCTGCAGGTGGCGCGGGATGATGCGCGTCTTCTTGTTGTCGCGGGCCGCGTTTCCGGCCAGCTCGAGCACCTCAGCCGCGAGGTACTCCATGACGGCGGCGAGGTAGACGGGCGCCCCGGCGCCGACGCGCTCGGCGTAGTTTCCCTTGCGCAGGAGGCGGTGGATTCTGCCGACCGGGAACTGGAGCCCGGCCCTGCTTGAGCGGGACTTTGACTTGCCCTTGACTTTGCCTCCCTTTCCGCGTCCGGACATGGCGATGCGCTGTGGTGTAAAAAAACGAGACGAGACGAAGGACGGTGCGAGCCGCAGCGAGTCGAGCAGCGGAGTGGCGGCGCCGCCAGGGGTGGGGGTCCTTTATGCTCTCGGGTGCGGCGGCCGGTTGCGCTCGCGGCCCATTGGTCGGCGGCCGCAACGGGGCGAGCTGGTAAAGGTGCGGCGGCGGGGCGCGCTGGGTGCCCCATATCCCAAGCCACCCGCGTGGTCGAGCAGATCTGCAAGGCTAGGGCAAACAGGCACAGCACGGGGGCTGTCTTCTTAGACATTGAAAAGGCCTTTGACCGCGTCTGGCACGACGGCCTAATCTACAAGCTCCACCAGTATGACTGTCCCCAGCATCTGCTGAAGATCCTCCATTCGTTTTTAAGCAACAGGAAATTCTTTGTTAATATAGATAGATCTAAGAGTAGCATTAAGACCATTGAAGCAGGAGTGCCCCAAGGGTCTGTTCTGGGACCTATCCTGTACAGCATATACACCAATGACATACCGAAGCGGGACAGCACCCATCTAGCCCTCTTTGCAGACGACACAGCCATATATGCCAGCCACCCGAACCCCAATTACATCGTCATGAACATACAAAGGCACCTTGACCAGATCACCCAATGGTGCAACTTTTGGAAAATAAAATTAAATCCAAGCAAGTGCAATTCAATTATGTTCACAACCAGGAGAAGGCCACCCAACCGTCAACTCTCCATCGACGGAAGGGACCTCCCCTGGCGTGACACAGTTAAGTACCTTGGTTTAAAAATCGACAACAAGCTGTTATGGAACGCACACATAACCGACGCATGTAATCGGGGTTCGGCTAGGCTGTACCAGCTATACCCATTGCTCAAGGGCAATGGACTGACCACCAAAGTCAAGCTAAAAATTTGGAAGATGGTGGTCCTTCCTACAATTCTATATGGCTGTGAGGTCTGGGGCATGGCCGCAGACACTCACCTGAGAAAAGTTCAAATTGTACAAAATAAGGCCCTTAGGATAATTACAGACGCTCCCTGGTTTGTACCAAACACACTCATACACATAGACACGAACACACCCACAATCACCACAGTCATCCAACAAAGAACACAATCTTTCTACACAAAAGCAGAACACTCACCATACGACACCATCACTTCCTTGGGCGCTGACCCACTACATGTTACCTACAAACACCCAAAGAATACACTAACCAGACACTTCAGGTATTAAGACACACCAAAACACTAAACAAAGAAAACAATAATACTCTACAAAACATGTTAAAATTATAACAAAGACATGCATCAGGAAACCCAAGTTGAGACAGAAGGCATTAAGGCAAAAGCCACAGGACCTTTGAAACTACATGGGCAAATGCCCAGACATGAGCGACTCCGCTGGGTGCCACTGTGTGGGGAGACGCTGACTAGAGCGGAGCGCTTGCTGCTGGTGTTGCTGCCGTACGTTCTTGTTTGTTTGCGATGCCGCCCAAGACTAGCGGGAAGGCCGCCAAGAAGGCTGGCAAGGCGCAGAAGAACATTTCGAAGGGCGACAAGAAGAAGAAGCGCAAGAGGAAGGAGAGCTATGCCATCTACATCTACAAGGTGCTGAAGCAGGTGCACCCTGACACGGGCATCTCGTCGAAGGCGATGAGCATCATGAACAGCTTCGTGAACGACATTTTCGAGCGCATCGCGGCCGAGGCGTCTCGCCTGGCGCACTACAACAAGCGCTCGACCATCACGTCCCGCGAGATCCAGACCGCTGTGCGGCTGTTGCTGCCTGGCGAGCTGGCCAAGCACGCCGTGAGCGAGGGCACGAAGGCGGTGACCAAGTACACGAGCTCCAAGTAAGGAGGTGGCTCTGGAATGGAAGGAGATCCTCCGTTGCGAGAGCGGCAAAACGGCCCTTTTCAGGGCCACCAAATGGCCTTTGCGGGAAGGGCGGAATTGTTGTTGTTGTTGTTTTTGTTTTGTTTTGTGTGTGAGTGGGTGGACGGTGGCAATAGCTACCGCTTTGGTTGCGACGCGACGGGGTGGGGTGGCCGATGCGATGAATAATTTGATTGTTTATGGGGCGCGTCGCGTGTCGCGTGTTGCGGGGTGCGGCCACGGTGTGACGTGGAATGGAGGCACGTGCGCACAAGTCGTTGTCTGCGAGGGGGGGGGGGGAAGTGCGATCGGTGATGTGCCCTTTGGATGGAGGTGCCGGTTAGTTACGTGACGGGTGGAAACGACACGCGATTGTTGGGAATGTCAGTGTGTAACGACGGCCGTTTGCGGGTCGGTTTGCACGCCATATATGGCGAGGGTGAAATGTGTCTGTAAATGCAGCGTGGAGGCGTGTGAGTGACGTTTAAATGTGAACGCGCATTGAGACACACCACTGTGTATTGCATTGTACGGGCGACACGCACGATGATATGTACCTTTCCCCCGACTCTGATTTCGATAGTCGTGTCTGACCGACTGTGTCTGCTTGTGTGCGTACGACGCACGCACACCGACGTCGTCATTGAAGATGCATGCTCGCGTGTCCAGTGCAGTACAGTAGAGTAAGCGCGACGCTAGAAGACGACGGTCGCTTTGGCGAATGTGCGTACACGTGTTTGTGTGTATGTCGGTGATGTGGTCCGATCCGTCGCCTCTGGGAAACTGTCGATCGGCGCGGTACACCGGACGTCTTGAACACCCGTCATACCGTCATACCGTCATACCGTTGGTACACCGTCGCGCTGAGAACGGTTACCGAAAGGTGAACGAACCTCTGATCGGTCGAATGTCTGGGCAGAACGTGAGGAGAGAATGGTGGAGGAAAGGACAGAGGGGAAAAAACAAATATATATATAGAGAGAGAGAGAGAGAGAGAGAGAGAGAAAACGGAAAAAAAACCAAACAAAACGGAGAAACGCAGTGTAGAGCAACGGAACGTTCCCGTGTCGGAGGTGTATTGTAGCCGCACTGAAATGCGCGTAACGGCGCGGCGGCAAGTGTCTGCCGTGGTGAACGTTACCTTTGACGGCTGAATTGTGCGTTGCGTTGCTTTGCTTTCCCGGATGTGTATGTAACGTAACGTTCGTTGAGATGGTTCTGAGGAAGAATGTACGACAGTGCCCGTGCCGTCTATGTTCGTGTGCAAAGCCATTGTGTGTGTGTGTGTGTGTGTGTGTGTTGTTTTGAGAATTGCGTCCGGGAATGGCGGTGGGCGTGCCCTGCATGTGGCCCGGAAGGCTGTTCGTTTCGCGGTAGTGTGTGGACAGGGGAGGGGCACGCGTAACGCTGCTGGCATGGCATGGCATGGCATTCGGGAGATGGGAGGGGGCAAACGAAGAAAACAAGACGCGGAGGCTATAAAGACGGGGAGGGGCGCGGTGTGGGTGGCTTGCGCTGCGCTCGGCTGGCGCGTGCGGCGTTGTTTTTGTGCAAAAGAAGAGAAAACGAATGGGTTGCCGGGAGGGGGCCGTTGTGGTGTAGCCGCAGACGCGGCTGTCAGTGAACGTGGTGAGACCGAGGGATGCGGGAGGGGCGGGGGCGGGGAAGACGCTAGAAGAAGGAGAAAAACGCTGCTGCAACCAACATAAAATGAGGCCCTTTGTAACCTGCCAGCAACAAAACAACAACAAAAAAAAAAAAAGGCGTCTATCAACATTGAATGTAAATGGAAATGGACCCAAGTGTAACCTCCCCGCACAAATAGTCGTAAGTAAGTGAGTGAGTGAGTGAGTGAGTGAGTGAGTGAGTGAATGATGATAAAAATGTGCCAGAATGTTGTTAACGTCCCTAGAAAATGAACGAACGAAGATTGATGAGAAACGCGCGATAATATGATGAATGGAAATAATGAACCATGAACATCTCAACAGACATAATTGAAAACCCGATAAACGTTGTAAGGGCAGCGCTGGCTGACCTTCGGCCCTGTGTATTCTGAAACGCCCCCCTTTGAACAACAATGTATACAAAACTGTGCTTAAACTGACACACAATATTTTGAGCGCAACGCAATCTGACTATCAAAGATCCCTGCAAAAGAATGGCCCTGAGTAACATTAAAGTACACCTGTCGGAAATCACTTACCTCACAAAAATCTTCATTACTCGAACTACTGCAATACAGCGAGCACCACTGCTGCCAGCTAAATAAGAGATTCCAAACTACGGAGGGCACTAACTACCGATAGGGATAGTTAGCAAAGTAAAGATGTTTAATAGAGAACAACAAACAATGTATTTACCCTTAATATCATCACCAGTCATAATATATGTAATTTGAAACGTCCGCCATCTCTGTCCTCACATGCACCAGTGCTGGCGGCTCACCCCTAACTGCGCAACGCTACGCGCTGTTCACATCCAGCTATAGCAGTTCATGACAACAACAATGCAAACTAGCCACAGACTGCACACAGCACAGGCAGTGATTTTCACGCGGAGCGCTACGTGGCATTACCAATATAAAAATCTAAACAAACAGCGTACGTACAAATTAGAATAAAAAGAGCAAAAGATCGTTACGTCAAAAAAAAAAAAAAAAAAAAACAAAAAAGACAAAAGAGAAAAAACAAACTGCATCTATATGTGCTCTTAACTGTAGATACCTGTACACAGCGTCGTGCAATGAATGCCGGCTCACATTTAATTTTGATTGTTGGAGGAAATGCGTAGGAAATATTATTTAAATGGAAATGAATGGTTGTACTTTAAAAAAGTTTGTTTGGAAACAAAGTATTATTGGGGCATTTTGTTGTGAAGAAAATAGTTACAATTGACATACAGTATTAGATTTGCGCAATGCAGCTTCATTACCTTACCTGTAATAACAGTATGCATCGTCCCGAACGGAGACCAGAGTCGCGAGAAGAGCACGCCGCCGCCCGCTCAGTACAACCGTCCACTCGCTAATACTGTCGACTGACTACTACCTCTCCCGACCCGCCACATATAGATGACAACTGTTCCTGCCGACCCGCTACGTGCTACTAGTGTCGTGTGGCGCAGACTAGCGACGATAAGAAACGCTCTGGTCAGAGATTGTGTCGTGCCTCGCCATCGCTGGTAATGAGTACATACGTGTTTCAGCGCGCGTACCGGAAGACGCAGTGCGGAGCCAGAGACTGTGTTGTCGAGGCCGTCGACGCAGTGCATGTCGGTCGGTCGAGTGCGTGCGGGAGGGCAGAGAGGCAGCGTCGGCACGGAGATGCACGCACGGGGGCTGCGGCGTGGCGCGTTTGCGGTAGGCGCCTTTGGTGGCAACGGCCGGGACAAGCAGCGGTGTATGGTGTGGTGCGGGCCGGACAGGGGCGGAGGAGGAGGAGGAGGCGGCGCGACGATGGCATTGGGGCGGAAACGGGGACGGGGACGGCGACGGCGGATGTTGAGAGGCGTCACGCGCGGACCGACACAGACGCACAGATAGATAGGTAGGAAGAAGAAGAAGGGGCGGCTGGTGAGTGAGTGCAATTTAGGCGGTAGACACAAGAGGTCGGCACGGCATTTGCGTGATGTGGCGTTGTGACGGGGTGTGCTCGCTTGCCTCGTTTTGTTGATGCGCGCAGGAAGATGTGCAGAGCAGCGGCGGGCGGCTCGGCTCGGTTCGGTTTGGCCCGGCGGGCCGCGCTGTTGTCGCGGACGTGAGCGCCCCCTGGCGGGTGGCCGGAGGCGGCGCGGCGTGTTGGACGTGTGGCTGGCGGCAGTGCACAATTGCGAGTGGCTGGCGGTGTGGCGGTTGGCGCGTCGGGCGGCCGAGAGAGAGGAGAGGTATGTGTTTGCGGGCGCCTTTGCTGCGCGGCGTCGTGCAGGGCGGGCGGGCGGGCGCCTGTCGACTGTGTGTGTGTGTGTGTGTGTGTGTGTGTGGCGAATTGGCGGCGTTGTGCTCCGGCCGAAGGCGTCTGGAGAGGAGAGTTGGTCGTGATGTCATGTCGCGCCGTGTCATGTTTGCGAAACGGCTGCCGAGAGGTGTGGTGGTAGCGAGCCGGTCGGTGTCGGTGCGATGGGAATGTGCGTTTGGCGGTTTCGGTGTGCTTTTTGCGGCGTGAGAGTGGGGCGGGCGGGCAGGCTTGCTGTTGTTGGTTCCTTGTGTCTTGTGTGTAGCTTGATGGCAACGTGGAAGGGCGCCGGTTTCGAGCCGTGCGTGTGGTTGTCGACGTTGACTGGTTGGGGTGTGCCGTTGCACGTGCATGTTTGGGTCGTTGGTGTGGTTTTGGCTGGCTGGCTGGCTGGCTGGCTGTGTGTGTGTACGACGGGAAGGGGGAGGCGGCGGTGGATAGTGCAGTAGTTGTGTCGTTGGCACGGGCGTCGGGTGCGGCTGTGCGTAGTGGCGGAAAGGTGTCGGTTGCGGGAAGCGAGGCCGTCGTTGGCGGTGTCGCGTGCCTTCGTGAATCGAGTGGGGGCGGGGAAAGGAGCAGCGTGCCGCTGCGTCGTGGCCGTTAGCCAGAGGCTGTGCTTTGATAGTTTTGTGGACGGTTCGTGCGAGGCGATTTGTTGCCTGCCCTATGTTTGTTTGTTTGTTGTTTTGGAGACGACGACTGGTTGGTGGCGTGCGCGCGAGCGAAGTGGCGGTGTGCGTTTCCCGTGTCGACTGCCGGCCGGCGACAGGTGCGCCGTCGGTGGGGTGGGTGGCCGGCACAAGTAGGGGCGGCGGCGTCGTTGCGGTGTGTTTGTGTTGTCGGCGACAGCTGTTTGTGCGGTGCGTGTGAATGGTGGTGCAAACGTGTGCTGGCGTTGAGGCTGCGACCGCGGCGTGTTGTTGGTTGATGTTGAACAGCGGCTGTGTGCGGTGGTGGTGTTGCCGCACGTGCATCCGGCCCGGCGCGGAAAGCGCAGTTGCGGCGGCCCTTCGGTGCCAGCCACGTCGCGTGAGCGGCGGGTTGCTCTGGTCGACACGTGGTGCTCTGGTTTGTTGTTTGGTGCCCTTTGGCCGGTGGGTGGTCCGTGTGTCTCGGTATCTGGTCGTGGTCGTGCTGCCCGTTTGTCGGCGTTGTCCTGTGGCTTCGCTTTTGTTTTTGCGGCGTGCCGACGACCCGACGCGACCTTTACACCCAAAGTGTGGCGCCCGAAGGTGAACCAACGTCGTAATCCGACCTGGGCGCTTAAGCTCTAAGCCTAAGCTGAGCGAACCGAACCTGTAGCGTTGCGTAGCGTGAGGTGCGGTGAGGTCAGCCTCAGCGCCAAGTAAGCCAAGCTGTCCGGCCGTGAGGTGGGTGGGTAGGTAGGTGCGGCTGCTGCGGCCACCTGACGCCCGACGTGTGTTTGAATGCTTAACCTAAGTTTGAGGCTTAACCTAACCCAAGTGGCCTTAACCTAACCTAACCTAACCTAACCTCTGACGCCCGACGTGTGTTTGAATGCTTAACCTAAGTTTGACGCTTAACCTAACACCGACCCTTAACCTAACCGAGGTGCCCCTAACCTAACCTTAATGTAACGTAACCTAACCTAACCTCTGACGCCTGACGTGTGTTTTGAATGCTTAACCTAACCCAAGTGCCCTTAACCTAACCCACGTCCACCGAACCTAACCGAGACGTGTGAACCTAATGTCTAACTCGTAACGCGTGATGTTGGCTGTCGTGTGTGCTGACGGCAGATTGGGTTGGTCTGTAGTTGCGGATTTCGGGTTTGCCTCGGGCGAGGGGTTGGCTCGTAAGCGGCGAGGGGCGCTCCGGCGGAGCATGTTGCTTTGCAGGCGGCGCCCGTTTTTGCGGCGGGCACAATTGAAATTGTTGGGAAACGAACGAAAGGGCTGTGAATGTTGGCGGGCGAGAGGAGGAGGACGTGGCCCGACGGCTGCGGGCCGATCGGGAAACGGTGGGAGGGCGATGGGGCGGCGGAGGTGCGTTTGCACGGCCGTCATCGCCGCACGCCTCCGCTTGTGTGGCTGTGGCGCCGGCCGCGCTGGCCGGGCTGCCGCGGCGACGGTGCGGGGCTTTTGCCGAAGGTTTGGCCATTGTGGCCGGTCGCCGGCTGGGGCTGTGGGGGCGGCATTTGGGCGTGGGCGGCGATTCTCGGCGGGCCGACCCAGGCTGTAGCGCGCGGTGGCTGCAGTTTGGCCGTGGTTTGCGGCGCTGCCGTGGCGACTGGTTGGCGACTGTGGTGTGGCTGTGTGTAGCCCCATCCTCGGTGGTTTGAAAGGCGCGGGTGGTTGTGGCGCAGGTGTGGGGCTGCTCCGCACAGGCTGTCGGACGTTGGGCGGTAGCAAGCGCGGGAGGCGCGGCGCGGCGGCGCGCAGAGTGGCGGCCGCTCTCTCGGCCGTCCGCGCCCGCCCGCGACACTGGCTGGGCCTGTGCGTCGAGGCGGCTATTCCTCTGCTGTGCGCTCCGCTCGCTGCGTGTCTCCTCTCGCTCTCGCTGCTCGCTGTGTGTTAACGCGCGTCGTCGAAATGGCAGATCAGGCGGCTACGAACGAGACTGCTGCGGCACCCGCCGCCACCGGCACTACGAAGAAGGCAAAGTCTGCGTCGTCTGCGAAGAAGCCGCGCGCCAAGCCTGCGCACCCGCGCACCTCTGAGATGGTGACGGCCGCCATCAAGAGTCTGAAGGAGCGCGGCGGATCGTCGCTGCAGGCGATCAAGAAGTACATTGCCGCGCACTACAAGCTGGACGCGGAGAAGCTGGCGCCGTTTATCAAGAAGTACCTCAAGTCGGCCGTGGTGGCGGGCGAGCTGGTGCAGACGAAGGGGAAGGGCGCGTCCGGCTCTTTCAAGCTTGCCGGCGCCGGCGGCGGGGCGGCTGAGGGCGGCAAGGCTCGTGCTGGCGGTGCCAAGAAGAAGCGCGCCGCTCCGGCCAGCAAGGGAGAAGAAGGGCGCCCGTGCGGCCGGCGCAAAGAAGGCTGGTGGCGTGAAGGCGGCGACTGGTCGGAAGGCGGGCGCCGCCAAGAAGGCGTCTGCGGCGTCGGCCGCTCCCGCCGGTGCGAAGAAGGCGGCTGCTGCCAAGCCGGCCAAGGCCAAGTCGCCGTCGAAGGCGAAGAAGGCCGCCAAGGTTCCGACGAAGAAGCCGAAGGCGCCGCGCCCGAAGAAGGCGACGACGCCGTCTAAGGCGAAGGCTTCGCCCAAGAAGAAGAAGTAGAGAGGAATGGGAAAGGAAGGGTTGGCGGTTGACTCCGTCGTCCGCACCCCCCGTCCCCGTCGTCTAGTGGCGCGCAACAGACGCGCGGCCCAAAACGGCCCTTCTCAGGGCCATCAAAGCACGTCGGGAAGGTTTTGATTGTCGTGTTTGTGTTGCGGTGTGGTTGTGTCGTCTGGCGTTTCTGTATGCCCGTGTGTGGATACTGTTTGCGTGCCGTGGTGGTTGGATTGCGGGGGGGGGGGTCGGTGGCGGGTGCGGGCGGCGGTAGCGGTTTTGTCGTTGCGGTTGATTGTCGCCGTTTTTTTTTTTTGGTCGCGGCCGGCCGACGGTTGGTTTTGTGTCATGTTGTTTGAATACTTTGGTTGGCCTGCCTGCCGTCTTCTCGGATGTGTCTTGTCTTGTGTGTGTGTTCTTGCAACGGGGGCGGGGGACGTTGAGATGTGGAAAGGGTCGGTGGCGTTGGACGTGCCTGGCTTTTTGTTTCGTTTTCTTTTCGAAACGAAGCGGCGGCCGGCCGTGTGGTTGACGGCGTCGGCCGATGGGTATTGTGCGCTTTGAGCGCCGCGCCGGGGAGGCATGATGTTGATTGTTGCGCGCGCCAGCAAGCTGGCAGGGGAGAGCGGCTGTGGCGGACGGACGGGAAGTGGAAGTGGTGTTTTGTCTTTGGTTCTGTGGGTTGTGGGGCGAGAGGCGACCGACAAAGTTTGCTCGCGACGGAGTGATGTTAGTGGCCCTTAAAAGGGCCGTTTTGTTTGTTGCGTGCGTGGGCGGTGCCCAGCGGCTGGCGCGGTGTTTAGGCGCGCTCGCCGCGGATGCGGCGCGCGAGCTGGATGTCCTTGGGCATGATGGTGACGCGCTTGGCGTGGATTGCGCACAGGTTGGTGTCTTCGAAGAGGCCGACGAGGTAGGCCTCGCTGGCCTCCTGCAGGGCCATGACCGCGGAGCTCTGGAAGCGCAGGTCGGTCTTGAAGTCCTGGGCGATCTCGCGCACTAGGCGCTGGAATGGCAGCTTGCGGATGAGCAGCTCTGTGCTCTTCTGGTAGCGCCTGATTTCTCGCAGGGCGACGGTGCCCGGCCTGTAGCGGTGGGGCTTCTTGACGCCGCCGGTGGCGGGCGCGCTCTTCCTCGCCGCCTTGGTGGCGAGCTGTTTGCGCGGCGCCTTTCCGCCGGTGGACTTGCGGGCCGTTTGCTTTGTGCGGGCCATAGCGGTAGCGGTTAGCGGAGCGGCGTGGAGGCGAGCGAGGGTGCTGCGTCGGGTGCTGCCTTGACGACACGGGCGCGCGCCAGCCACCGTGGTGCGCTTATATGCCCTCGGTTGCGCGTGGTGGGGGGAGGGCGGGCCA
The DNA here is from genome assembly GCF_023864275.1 of Schistocerca cancellata. Taxonomy (NCBI): domain Eukaryota; kingdom Metazoa; phylum Arthropoda; class Insecta; order Orthoptera; family Acrididae; genus Schistocerca; species Schistocerca cancellata. The sequence continues at coordinate 1,200,434 of NW_026047172.1, forward strand.
GAGTCTATATAGGGGGGGCTGGCGCGTGCGCCGGGCGCAGACCGTAGCCGACTCGCTAGCGCCGGGTGAGGAGCCAGCCGCTGCAGCAGACGCTTTGCTTGCCTTGAGCTTTTTGAGGATTTAGAAGAGATGACTGGCCGCGGCAAGGGAGGAAAGGGGCTCGGCAAGGGTGGCGCCAAGCGGCACCGCAAGGTGTTGCGCGACAACATCCAGGGCATCACGAAGCCCGCGATCCGCCGCCTGGCTCGCAGGGGCGGCGTGAAGCGCATCTCTGGTCTGATCTACGAGGAGACCCGCGGAGTGCTGAAGGTGTTCCTGGAGAACGTGATCCGCGACGCGGTGACGTACACTGAGCACGCCAAGCGCAAGACTGTGACGGCCATGGACGTGGTGTACGCCCTGAAGAGGCAGGGGCGCACCCTGTACGGTTTCGGCGGTTAGGCGCGTCGCAGCCGGTGTGCTGTGCCGCGTTGGCCTTCCCGCGGCCGTGGGAGAGACGAAAACGGCCCTTTTCAGGGCCACCACACTGTTCGGAAATTGAAAAGTGCGAAAGAGTCTGTGTTGTTGCTGCGTGTGTTGCCTGCCTGCCTTGTTTCTTTCATTCTTCATTTCGTTTGCGTTTGACTGACGTGACGTGACTGGGAGAAAGGAAAGGAAGCGGGTCTTGTGGCTGTGTGTGTGTGTGTGTGTGTGTGTGTGTGTGTGTGTGTGTGTGTGCGTGCGCGCGCGCGCGAGAGAGGGCGTTGTGTGTTTGTTTTGTTTATCGATCGATGGAGACGCCGGGCTGTGTGTTGTTGTTGTTGTTGTTGTGCGAGAGGCGGTGAATATTTGCGTGGTTTTGGCTGTGTGTTTGCGGCGGCGTTGGAGTTGCCGAGGCAAGGCGTGCCCATAGGCGGCCGGATCAGCTGTTTCGTTTGTATGGGGCGCGCGGGAGTGGAGGGCGGTGTGTCGACACGCTCGTTTAACAGTTGGTGATTATTGCTGTCGTTGTCGTTTGGAAGGCGACTGTGCGTGCGTGGAGGTGCTTGAGGCAAACGAAAAACAAAAGAGAAACGTGTGTGTGGCCACACGGGCTGTGGACGACAAGATGGCGGCGGCTCTTCTTGTTGTTCTTCTCTCTTTCCTTTAGTCCTCTACCGTTAGAGGGGGAGTTGGTGGAGGTTATTGTCGCCTGTGGACATTTGCTCCTCTTTTCTGTGTGTTGTTCTTATCTTTGGTAGTGTGCTTTTTCGGACGTTGCTGTTTGTTGAGAGTGATTATGTGTTCTGTTTGTGCTACTGCTGGAGTAGCGACTCGGGTCTTGCACATCTGTCCCTGTGGTGTTCATATTGCCCAAGGGTCAAGACGTAATAGTCATTTTCTGAATTCCGCGCGGTGGCGTAGAACGCTTGTGCCAGGGCGCGGAATCGTGTTGTGGGTGGTTGTAGGCAGGTCTGCCGCGGGGACGTGTAAGGCCCGTCGTAGAGCGCTCTGCTTTGGACCCTTCTGTAGGCGATGCATCGTCGACCTGGCTGCATAGCCCCTATAGAGGGCGCGCATATTTCCAGTATCGCTACCCCTGTTGCGGGGTCGAGGGAACAGGGGTACAGGATCTGCATCCTGGCGTGAGCGTTTGTGCCAAGTTGCCCTATGTGACACTTCGATGTCAGGCGTGACACCGAGGTACCTCGCAGAATATCTGCCCCTGCAATCGTAGCAGTTGGTATGGTCTTCTTGCCGGCGGCGGCTGTGGAAGTGAAGTTAAGTTAAAGTAAAGTAAAGTAAAGCAAAGCGCGGCGAGGACGACTGAAATTTTGCTTTGGACGTAGGTTTTGTGTGGTGGCCCTGAAAAGGGCCGATTGTTGTGAGCCGAGCCGGGCCGGCAAAGCGCGTTGCGTGCAGGGGAGCACGCAGCGCTGCTGGGCGGCGGGTCCGCGTGCCGATTGCCTGGCCTCTCTGTTTAGGCCTTCTTCTCGGTCTTCTTTGGCAGCAGGACGGCCTGGATGTTGGGCAGGACACCACCCTGTGCGATGGTGACGCCCGACAGGAGCTTGTTGAGCTCCTCGTCGTTGCGGATGGCAAGCTGCAGGTGGCGCGGGATGATGCGCGTCTTCTTGTTGTCGCGGGCCGCGTTTCCGGCCAGCTCGAGCACCTCAGCCGCGAGGTACTCCATGACGGCGGCGAGGGTAGACGGGCGCCCCGGCGCCGACGCGCTCGGCGTAGTTTCCCTTGCGCAGGAGGCGGTGGATTCTGCCGACCGGGAACTGGAGCCCGGCCCTGCTTGAGCGGGACTTTGACTTGCCCTTGACTTTGCCTCCCTTTCCGCGTCCGGACATGGCGATGCGCTGTGGTGTAAAAAAACGAGACGAGACGAAGGACGGTGCGAGCCGCAGCGAGTCGAGCAGCGGAGTGGCGGCGCCGCCAGGGGTGGGGGTCCTTTATGCTCTCGGGTGCGGCGGCCGGTTGCGCTCGCGGCCCATTGGTCGGCGGCCGCAACGGGGCGAGCTGGTAAAGGTGCGGCGGCGGGGCGCGCTGGGTGCCACTGTGTGGGGAGACGCTGACTAGAGCGGAGCGCTTGCTGCTGGTGTTGCTGCCGTACGTTCTTGTTTGTTTGCGATGCCGCCCAAGACTAGCGGGAAGGCCGCCAAGAAGGCTGGCAAGGCGCAGAAGAACATTTCGAAGGGCGACAAGAAGAAGAAGCGCAAGAGGAAGGAGAGCTATGCCATCTACATCTACAAGGTGCTGAAGCAGGTGCACCCTGACACGGGCATCTCGTCGAAGGCGATGAGCATCATGAACAGCTTCGTGAACGACATTTTCGAGCGCATCGCGGCCGAGGCGTCTCGCCTGGCGCACTACAACAAGCGCTCGACCATCACGTCCCGCGAGATCCAGACCGCTGTGCGGCTGTTGCTGCCTGGCGAGCTGGCCAAGCACGCCGTGAGCGAGGGCACGAAGGCGGTGACCAAGTACACGAGCTCCAAGTAAGGAGGTGGCTCTGGAATGGAAGGAGATCCTCCGTTGCGAGAGCGGCAAAACGGCCCTTTTCAGGGCCACCAAATGGCCTTTGCGGGAAGGGCGGAATTGTTGTTGTTGTTGTTTTTGTTTTGTTTTGTGTGTGAGTGGGTGGACGGTGGCAATAGCTACCGCTTTGGTTGCGACGCGACGGGGGTGGGGTGGCCGATGCGATGAATAATTTGATTGTTTATGGGGCGCGTCGCGTGTCGCGTGTTGCGGGGTGCGGCCACGGTGTGACGTGGAATGGAGGCACGTGCGCACAAGTCGTTGTCTGCGAGGGGGGGGGGGGGAAGTGCGATCGGTGATGTGCCCTTTGGATGGAGGTGCCGGTTAGTTACGTGACGGGTGGGGAAACGACACGGTTGGGAATGTCAGTGTGTAACGACGGCCGTTTGCGGGTCGGTTTGCACGCCATATATGGCGAGGGTGAAATGTGTCTGTAAATGCAGCGTGGAGGCGTGTGAGTGACGTTTAAATGTGAACGCGCATTGAGACACACCACTGTGTATTGCATTGTACGGGCGACACGCACGATGATATGTACCTTTCCCCCGACTCTGATTTCGATAGTCGTGTCTGACCGACTGTGTCTGCTTGTGTGCGTACGACGCACGCACACCGACGTCGTCATTGAAGATGCATGCTCGCGTGTCCAGTGCAGTACAGTAGAGTAAGCGCGACGCTAGAAGACGACGGTCGCTTTGGCGAATGTGCGTACACGTGTTTGTGTGTATGTCGGTGATGTGGTCCGATCCGTCGCCTCTGGGAAACTGTCGATCGGCGCGGTACACCGGACGTCTTGAACACCCGTCATACCGTCATACCGTCATACCGTTGGTACACCGTCGCGCTGAGAACGGTTACCGAAAGGTGAACGAACCTCTGATCGGTCGAATGTCTGGGCAGAACGTGAGGAGAGAATGGTGGAGGAAAGGACAGAGGGGAAAAAACAAATATATATATAGAGAGAGAGAGAGAGAGAGAGAGAGAGAGAGAGAAAACGGAAAAAAAACCAAACAAAACGGAGAAACGCAGTGTAGAGCAACGGAACGTTCCCGTGTCGGAGGTGTATTGTAGCCGCACTGAAATGCGCGTAACGGCGCGGCGGCAAGTGTCTGCCGTGGTGAACGTTACCTTTGACGGCTGAATTGTGCGTTGCGTTGCTTTGCTTTCCCGGATGTGTATGTAACGTAACGTTCGTTGAGATGGTTCTGAGGAAGAATGTACGACAGTGCCCGTGCCGTCTATGTTCGTGTGCAAAGCCATTGTGTGTGTGTGTGTGTGTGTGTGTGTTGTTTTGAGAATTGCGTCCGGGAATGGCGGTGGGCGTGCCCTGCATGTGGCCCGGAAGGCTGTTCGTTTCGCGGTAGTGTGTGGACAGGGGAGGGGCACGCGTAACGCTGCTGGCATGGCATGGCATGGCATTCGGGAGATGGGAGGGGGCAAACGAAGAAAACAAGACGCGGAGGCTATAAAGACGGGGAGGGGCGCGGTGTGGGTGGCTTGCGCTGCGCTCGGCTGGCGCGTGCGGCGTTGTTTTTGTGCAAAAGAAGAGAAAACGAATGGGTTGCCGGGAGGGGGCCGTTGTGGTGTAGCCGCAGACGCGGCTGTCAGTGAACGTGGTGAGACCGAGGGATGCGGGAGGGGCGGGGGCGGGGAAGACGCTAGAAGAAGGAGAAAAACGCTGCTGCAACCAACATAAAATGAGGCCCTTTGTAACCTGCCAGCAACAAAACAACAACAAAAAAAAAAAAAGGCGTCTATCAACATTGAATGTAAATGGAAATGGACCCAAGTGTAACCTCCCCGCACAAATAGTCGTAAGTAAGTGAGTGAGTGAGTGAGTGAGTGAGTGAGTGAGTGAATGATGATAAAAATGTGCCAGAATGTTGTTAACGTCCCTAGAAAATGAACGAACGAAGATTGATGAGAAACGCGCGATAATATGATGAATGGAAATAATGAACCATGAACATCTCAACAGACATAATTGAAAACCCGATAAACGTTGTAAGGGCAGCGCTGGCTGACCTTCGGCCCTGTGTATTCTGAAACGCCCCCCTTTGAACAACAATGTATACAAAACTGTGCTTAAACTGACACACAATATTTTGAGCGCAACGCAATCTGACTATCAAAGATCCCTGCAAAAGAATGGCCCTGAGTAACATTAAAGTACACCTGTCGGAAATCACTTACCTCACAAAAATCTTCATTACTCGAACTACTGCAATACAGCGAGCACCACTGCTGCCAGCTAAATAAGAGATTCCAAACTACGGAGGGCACTAACTACCGATAGGGATAGTTAGCAAAGTAAAGATGTTTAATAGAGAACAACAAACAATGTATTTACCCTTAATATCATCACCAGTCATAATATATGTAATTTGAAACGTCCGCCATCTCTGTCCTCACATGCACCAGTGCTGGCGGCTCACCCCTAACTGCGCAACGCTACGCGCTGTTCACATCCAGCTATAGCAGTTCATGACAACAACAATGCAAACTAGCCACAGACTGCACACAGCACAGGCAGTGATTTTCACGCGGAGCGCTACGTGGCATTACCAATATAAAAATCTAAACAAACAGCGTACGTACAAATTAGAATAAAAAGAGCAAAAGATCGTTACGTCAAAAAAAAAAAAAAAAAAAACAAAAAAGACAAAAGAGAAAAAACAAACTGCATCTATATGTGCTCTTAACTGTAGATACCTGTACACAGCGTCGTGCAATGAATGCCGGCTCACATTTAATTTTGATTGTTGGAGGAAATGCGTAGGAAATATTATTTAAATGGAAATGAATGGTTGTACTTTAAAAAAGTTTGTTTGGAAACAAAGTATTATTGGGGCATTTTGTTGTGAAGAAAATAGTTACAATTGACATACAGTATTAGATTTGCGCAATGCAGCTTCATTACCTTACCTGTAATAACAGTATGCATCGTCCCGAACGGAGACCAGAGTCGCGAGAAGAGCACGCCGCCGCCCGCTCAGTACAACCGTCCACTCGCTAATACTGTCGACTGACTACTACCTCTCCCGACCCGCCACATATAGATGACAACTGTTCCTGCCGACCCGCTACGTGCTACTAGTGTCGTGTGGCGCAGACTAGCGACGATAAGAAACGCTCTGGTCAGAGATTGTGTCGTGCCTCGCCATCGCTGGTAATGAGTACATACGTGTTTCAGCGCGCGTACCGGAAGACGCAGTGCGGAGCCAGAGACTGTGTTGTCGAGGCCGTCGACGCAGTGCATGTCGGTCGGTCGAGTGCGTGCGGGAGGGCAGAGAGGCAGCGTCGGCACGGAGATGCACGCACGGGGGCTGCGGCGTGGCGCGTTTGCGGTAGGCGCCTTTGGTGGCAACGGCCGGGACAAGCAGCGGTGTATGGTGTGGTGCGGGCCGGACAGGGGCGGAGGAGGAGGAGGAGGCGGCGCGACGATGGCATTGGGGCGGAAACGGGGACGGGGACGGCGACGGCGGATGTTGAGAGGCGTCACGCGCGGACCGACACAGACGCACAGATAGATAGGTAGGAAGAAGAAGAAGGGGCGGCTGGTGAGTGAGTGCAATTTAGGCGGTAGACACAAGAGGTCGGCACGGCATTTGCGTGATGTGGCGTTGTGACGGGGTGTGCTCGCTTGCCTCGTTTTGTTGATGCGCGCAGGAAGATGTGCAGAGCAGCGGCGGGCGGCTCGGCTCGGTTCGGTTTGGCCCGGCGGGCCGCGCTGTTGTCGCGGACGTGAGCGCCCCCTGGCGGGTGGCCGGAGGCGGCGCGGCGTGTTGGACGTGTGGCTGGCGGCAGTGCACAATTGCGAGTGGCTGGCGGTGTGGCGGTTGGCGCGTCGGGCGGCCGAGAGAGAGGAGAGGTATGTGTTTGCGGGCGCCTTTGCTGCGCGGCGTCGTGCAGGGCGGGCGGGCGGGCGCCTGTCGACTGTGTGTGTGTGTGTGTGTGTGTGTGTGTGGCGAATTGGCGGCGTTGTGCTCCGGCCGAAGGCGTCTGGAGAGGAGAGTTGGTCGTGATGTCATGTCGCGCCGTGTCATGTTTGCGAAACGGCTGCCGAGAGGTGTGGTGGTAGCGAGCCGGTCGGTGTCGGTGCGATGGGAATGTGCGTTTGGCGGTTTCGGTGTGCTTTTTGCGGCGTGAGAGTGGGGCGGGCGGGCAGGCTTGCTGTTGTTGGTTCCTTGTGTCTTGTGTGTAGCTTGATGGCAACGTGGAAGGGCGCCGGTTTCGAGCCGTGCGTGTGGTTGTCGACGTTGACTGGTTGGGGTGTGCCGTTGCACGTGCATGTTTGGGTCGTTGGTGTGGTTTTGGCTGGCTGGCTGGCTGGCTGGCTGTGTGTGTGTACGACGGGAAGGGGGAGGCGGCGGTGGATAGTGCAGTAGTTGTGTCGTTGGCACGGGCGTCGGGTGCGGCTGTGCGTAGTGGCGGAAAGGTGTCGGTTGCGGGAAGCGAGGCCGTCGTTGGCGGTGTCGCGTGCCTTCGTGAATCGAGTGGGGGCGGGGAAAGGAGCAGCGTGCCGCTGCGTCGTGGCCGTTAGCCAGAGGCTGTGCTTTGATAGTTTTGTGGACGGTTCGTGCGAGGCGATTTGTTGCCTGCCCTATGTTTGTTTGTTTGTTGTTTTGGAGACGACGACTGGTTGGTGGCGTGCGCGCGAGCGAAGTGGCGGTGTGCGTTTCCCGTGTCGACTGCCGGCCGGCGACAGGTGCGCCGTCGGTGGGGTGGGTGGCCGGCACAAGTAGGGGCGGCGGCGTCGTTGCGGTGTGTTTGTGTTGTCGGCGACAGCTGTTTGTGCGGTGCGTGTGAATGGTGGTGCAAACGTGTGCTGGCGTTGAGGCTGCGACCGCGGCGTGTTGTTGGTTGATGTTGAACAGCGGCTGTGTGCGGTGGTGGTGTTGCCGCACGTGCATCCGGCCCGGCGCGGAAAGCGCAGTTGCGGCGGCCCTTCGGTGCCAGCCACGTCGCGTGAGCGGCGGGTTGCTCTGGTCGACACGTGGTGCTCTGGTTTGTTGTTTGGTGCCCTTTGGCCGGTGGGTGGTCCGTGTGTCTCGGTATCTGGTCGTGGTCGTGCTGCCCGTTTGTCGGCGTTGTCCTGTGGCTTCGCTTTTGTTTTTGCGGCGTGCCGACGACCCGACGCGACCTTTACACCCAAAGTGTGGCGCCCGAAGGTGAACCAACGTCGTAATCCGACCTGGGCGCTTAAGCTCTAAGCCTAAGCTGAGCGAACCGAACCTGTAGCGTTGCGTAGCGTGAGGTGCGGTGAGGTCAGCCTCAGCGCCAAGTAAGCCAAGCTGTCCGGCCGTGAGGTGGGTGGGTAGGTAGGTGCGGCTGCTGCGGCCACCTGACGCCCGACGTGTGTTTGAATGCTTAACCTAAGTTTGAGGCTTAACCTAACCCAAGTGGCCTTAACCTAACCTAACCTAACCTAACCTCTGACGCCCGACGTGTGTTTGAATGCTTAACCTAAGTTTGACGCTTAACCTAACACCGACCCTTAACCTAACCGAGGTGCCCCTAACCTAACCTTAATGTAACGTAACCTAACCTAACCTCTGACGCCTGACGTGTGTTTTGAATGCTTAACCTAACCCAAGTGCCCTTAACCTAACCCACGTCCACCGAACCTAACCGAGACGTGTGAACCTAATGTCTAACTCGTAACGCGTGATGTTGGCTGTCGTGTGTGCTGACGGCAGATTGGGTTGGTCTGTAGTTGCGGATTTCGGGTTTGCCTCGGGCGAGGGGTTGGCTCGTAAGCGGCGAGGGGCGCTCCGGCGGAGCATGTTGCTTTGCAGGCGGCGCCCGTTTTTGCGGCGGGCACAATTGAAATTGTTGGGAAACGAACGAAAGGGCTGTGAATGTTGGCGGGCGAGAGGAGGAGGACGTGGCCCGACGGCTGCGGGCCGATCGGGAAACGGTGGGAGGGCGATGGGGCGGCGGAGGTGCGTTTGCACGGCCGTCATCGCCGCACGCCTCCGCTTGTGTGGCTGTGGCGCCGGCCGCGCTGGCCGGGCTGCCGCGGCGACGGTGCGGGGCTTTTGCCGAAGGTTTGGCCATTGTGGCCGGTCGCCGGCTGGGGCTGTGGGGGCGGCATTTGGGCGTGGGCGGCGATTCTCGGCGGGCCGACCCAGGCTGTAGCGCGCGGTGGCTGCAGTTTGGCCGTGGTTTGCGGCGCTGCCGTGGCGACTGGTTGGCGACTGTGGTGTGGCTGTGTGTAGCCCCATCCTCGGTGGTTTGAAAGGCGCGGGTGGTTGTGGCGCAGGTGTGGGGCTGCTCCGCACAGGCTGTCGGACGTTGGGCGGTAGCAAGCGCGGGAGGCGCGGCGCGGCGGCGCGCAGAGTGGCGGCCGCTCTCTCGGCCGTCCGCGCCCGCCCGCGACACTGGCTGGGCCTGTGCGTCGAGGCGGCTATTCCTCTGCTGTGCGCTCCGCTCGCTGCGTGTCTCCTCTCGCTCTCGCTGCTCGCTGTGTGTTAACGCGCGTCGTCGAAATGGCAGATCAGGCGGCTACGAACGAGACTGCTGCGGCACCCGCCGCCACCGGCACTACGAAGAAGGCAAAGTCTGCGTCGTCTGCGAAGAAGCCGCGCGCGCCAAGCCTGCGCACCCGCGCACCTCTGAGATGGTGACGGCCGCCATCAAGAGTCTGAAGGAGCGCGGCGGATCGTCGCATGCAGGCCGATCAAGAAGTACATTGCCGCGCACTACAAGCTGGACGCGGAGAAGCTGGCGCCGTTTATCAAGAAGTACCTCAAGTCGGCCGTGGTGGCGGGCGAGCTGGTGCAGACGAAGGGGAAGGGCGCGTCCGGCTCTTTCAAGCTTGCCGGCGCCGGGCGGCGGGGCGGCTGAGGGCGGCAAGGCTCGTGCTGGCGGTGCCAAGAAGAAGCGCGCCGCTCCGGCCAGCAAGGAGAAGAAGGGCGCCCGTGCGGCCGGCGCAAAGAAGGCTGGTGGCGTGAAGGCGGCGACTGGTCGGAAGGCGGGCGCCGCCAAGAAGGCGTCTGCGGCGTCGGCCGCTCCCGCCGGTGCGAAGAAGGCGGCTGCTGCCAAGCCGGCCAAGGCCAAGTCGCCGTCGAAGGCGAAGAAGGCCGCCAAGGTTCCGACGAAGAAGAAGCCGAAGGCGCCGCGCCCGAAGAAGGCGACGACGCCGTCTAAGGCGAAGGCTTCGCCCAAGAGAAGAAGTAGAGAGGAATGGGAAAGGAAGGGTTGGCGGTTGACTCCGTCGTCCGCACCCCCCGTCCCCGTCGTCTAGTGGCGCGCAACAGACGCGCGCGGCCCAAAACGGCCCTTCTCAGGGCCATCAAAGCTCGTCGGGAAGGTTTTGATTGTCGTGTTTGTGTTGCGGTGTGGTTGTGTCGTCTGGCGTTTCTGTATGCCCGTGTGTGGATACTGTTTGCGTGCCGTGGTGGTTGGATTGCGGGGGGGGGGTCGGTGGGCGGGTGCGGGCGGCGGTAGCGGTTTTGTCGTTGCGGTTGATTGTCGCCGTTTTTTTTTTTTTTGGTCGCGGCCGGCCGACGGTTGGTTTTGTGTCATGTTGTTTGAATACTTTGGTTGGCCTGCCTGCCGTCTTCTCGGATGTGTCTTGTCTTGTGTGTGTGTTCTTGCAACGGGGGCGGGGGACGTTGAGATGTGGAAAGGGGTCCGGTGGCGTTGGACGTGCCTGGCTTTTTGTTTCGTTTTCTTTTTCGAAACGAAGCGGCGGCCGGCCGTGTGGTTGACGGCGTCGGCCGAGGAGGTATTGTGCGCTTTGAGCGCCGCGCCGGGGAGGCATGATGTTGATTGTTGCGCGCGCCAGCAAGCTGGCAGGGGAGAGCGGCTGTGGCGGACGGACGGGAAGTGGAAGTGGTGTTTTGTCTTTGGTTCTGTGGTTGTGGGGCGAGAGGCGACCGACAAAGTTTGCTCGCGACGGAGTGATGTTAGTGGCCCTTAAAAGGGCCGTTTTGTTTGTTGCGTGCGTGGGCGGTGCCCAGCGGCTGGCGCGGTGTTTAGGCGCGCTCGCCGCGGATGCGGCGCGCGAGCTGGATGTCCTTGGGCATGATGGTGACGCGCTTGGCGTGGATTGCGCACAGGTTGGTGTCTTCGAAGAGGCCGACGAGGTAGGCCTCGCTGGCCTCCTGCAGGGCCATGACCGCGGAGCTCTGGAAGCGCAGGTCGGTCTTGAAGTCCTGGGCGATCTCGCGCACTAGGCGCTGGAATGGCAGCTTGCGGATGAGCAGCTCTGTGCTCTTCTGGTAGCGCCTGATTTCTCGCAGGGCGACGGTGCCCGGCCTGTAGCGGTGGGGCTTCTTGACGCCGCCGGTGGCGGGCGCGCTCTTCCTCGCCGCCTTGGTGGCGAGCTGTTTGCGCGGCGCCTTTCCGCCGGTGGACTTGCGGGCCGTTTGCTTTGTGCGGGCCATAGCGGTAGCGGTTAGCGGAGCGGCGTGGAGGCGAGCGAAGGTGCTGCGTCGGGTGCTGCCTTGACGACACGGGCGCGCGCCAGCCACCGTGGTGCGCTTATATGCCCTCGGTTGCGCGTGGTGGGGGGAGGGCGGGCCAGAGTCTATATAGGGGGGCTGGCGCGTGCGCCGGGCGCAGACCGTAGCCGACTCGCTAGCGCCGGGTGAGGAGCCAGCCGCTGCAGCAGACGCTTTGCTTGCCTTGAGCTTTTTGAGGATTTAGAAGAGATGACTGGCCGCGGCAAGGGAGGAAAGGGGCTCGGCAAGGGTGGCGCCAAGCGGCACCGCAAGGTGTTGCGCGACAACATCCAGGGCATCACGAAGCCCGCGATCCGCCGCCTGGCTCGCAGGGGCGGCGTGAAGCGCATCTCTGGTCTGATCTACGAGGAGACCCGCGGAGTGCTGAAGGTGTTCCTGGAGAGAACGTGATCCGCGACGCGGTGACGTACACTGAGCACGCCAAGCGCAAGACTGTGACGGCCATGGACGTGGTGTACGCCCCTGAAGAGGCAGGGGCGCACCCTGTACGGTTTCGGCGGTTAGGCGCGTCGCAGCCGGTGTGCTGTGCCGCGTTGGCCTTCCCGCGGCCGTGGGAGAGACGAAAACGGCCCTTTTCAGGGCCACCACACTGTTCCGGAAATTGAAAAGTGCGGAAAGAGTCTGTGTTGTTGCTGCGTGTGTTGCCTGCCTGCCTTGTTTCTTTCATTCTTCATTTCGTTTGCGTTTTGACTGACGTGACGTGACTGGGAGAAAGGAAAGGAAGCGGGTCTTGTGGCTGTGTGTGTGTGTGTGTGTGTGTGTGTGTGTGTGTGTGTGTGTGCGTGCGCGCGCGCGCGAGAGAGGGCGTTGTGTGTTTGTTTTGTTTATCGATCGATGGAGACGCGGGCTGTGTGTTGTTGTTGTTGTTGTTGTTGTTGTTGTGCGAGAGGCGGTGAATATTTGCGTGGTTTTGGCTGTGTGTTTGCGGCGGCGTTGGAGTTGCCGAGGCAAGGCGTGCCCATAGGCGGCCGGATCAGCTGTTTCGTTTGTATGGGGCGCGCGGGAGTGGAGGGCGGTGTGTCGACACGCTCGTTTAACAGTTGGTGATTATTGCTGTCGTTGTCGTTTGGAAGGCGACTGTGCGTGCGTGGAGGTGCTTGAGGCAAACGAAAAACAAAAGAGAAACGTGTGTGTGGCCACACGGGCTGTGGACGACAAGATGGCGGCGGCTCTTCTTGTTGTTCTTCTCTCTTTCCTTTAGTCCTCTACCGTTAGAGGGGGAGTTGGTGGAGGTTATTGTCGCCTGTGGACATTTGCTCCTCTTTTCTGTGTGTTGTTCTTATCTTTGGAGTAGTGTGCTTTTTCGGACGTTGCTGTTGTTGAGAGTGATTATGTGTTCTGTTTGTGCTACTGCTGGAGTAGCGACTCGGGTCTTGCACATCTGTCCCTGTGGTGTTCATATTGCCCAAGGGTCAAGACGTAATAGTCATTTTCTGAATTCCGCGCGGTGGCGTAGAACGCTTCTGCCAGGGCGCGGAATCGTGTTGTGGGTGGTTGTAGGCAGGTCTGCCGCGGGGACGTGTAAGGCCCGTCGTAGAGCGCTCTGCTTTGGACCCTTCTGTAGGCGATGCATCGTCGACCTGGCTGCATAGCCCCTATAGAGGGCGCGCATATTTCCAGTATCGCTACCCCTGTTGCGGGGTCGAGGGAACAGGGGTACAGGATCTGCATCCTGGCGTGAGCGTTTGTGCCAAGTTGCCCTATGTGACACTTCGATGTCAGGCGTGACACCGAGGTACCTCGCAGAATATCTGCCCCTGCAATCGTAGCAGTTGGTATGGTCTTCTTGCCGGCGGCGGCTGTGGAAGTGAAGTTAAGTTAAAGTAAAGTAAAGTAAAGCAAAGCGCGGCGAGGACGACTGAAATTTTGCTTTGGACGTAGGTTTGTGTGGTGGCCCTGAAAAGGGCCGATTGTTGTGAGCCGAGCCGGGCCGGCAAAGCGCGTTGCGTGCAGGGGAGCACGCAGCGCTGCTGGGCGGCGGGTCCGCGTGCCGATTGCCTGGCCTCTCTGTTTAGGCCTTCTTCTCGGTCTTCTTTGGCAGCAGGACGGCCTGGATGTTGGGCAGGACACCACCCTGTGCGATGGTGACGCCCGACAGGAGCTTGTTGAGCTCCTCGTCGTTGCGGATGGCAAGCTGCAGGTGGCGCGGGATGATGCGCGTCTTCTTGTTGTCGCGGGCCGCGTTTCCGGCCAGCTCGAGCACCTCAGCCGCGAGGTACTCCATGACGGCGGCGAGGTAGACGGGCGCCCCGGCGCCGACGCGCTCGGCGTAGTTTCCCTTGCGCAGGAGGCGGTGGATTCTGCCGACCGGGAACTGGAGCCCGGCCCTGCTTGAGCGGGACTTTGACTTGCCCTTGACTTTGCCTCCCTTTCCGCGTCCGGACATGGCGATGCGCTGTGGTGTAAAAAAACGAGACGAGACGAAGGACGGTGCGAGCCGCAGCGAGTCGAGCAGCGGAGTGGCGGCGCCGCCAGGGGTGGGGGTCCTTTATGCTCTCGGGTGCGGCGGCCGGTTGCGCTCGCGGCCCATTGGTCGGCGGCCGCAACGGGGCGAGCTGGTAAAGGTGCGGCGGCGGGGCGCGCTGGGTGCCACTGTGTGGGGAGACGCTGACTAGAGCGGAGCGCTTGCTGCTGGTGTTGCTGCCGTACGTTCTTGTTTGTTTGCGATGCCGCCCAAGACTAGCGGGAAGGCCGCCAAGAAGGCTGGCAAGGCGCAGAAGAACATTTCGAAGGGCGACAAGAAGAAGAAGCGCAAGAGGAAGGAGAGCTATGCCATCTACATCTACAAGGTGCTGAAGCAGGTGCACCCTGACACGGGCATCTCGTCGAAGGCGATGAGCATCATGAACAGCTTCGTGAACGACATTTTCGAGCGCATCGCGGCCGAGGCGTCTCGCCTGGCGCACTACAACAAGCGCTCGACCATCACGTCCCGCGAGATCCAGACCGCTGTGCGGCTGTTGCTGCCTGGCGAGCTGGCCAAGCACGCCGTGAGCGAGGGCACGAAGGCGGTGACCAAGTACACGAGCTCCAAGTAAGGAGGTGGCTCTGGAATGGAAGGAGATCCTCCGTTGCGAGAGCGGCAAAACGGCCCTTTTCAGGGCCACCAAATGGCCTTTGCGGGAAGGGCGGAATTGTTGTTGTTGTTGTTTTTGTTTTGTTTTGTGTGTGAGTGGGTGGACGGTGGCAATAGCTACCGCTTTGGTTGCGACGCGACGGGGTGGGGTGGCCGATGCGATGAATAATTTGATTGTTTATGGGGCGCGTCGCGTGTCGCGTGTTGCGGGGTGCGGCCACGGTGTGACGTGGAATGGAGGCACGTGCGCACAAGTCGTTGTCTGCGAGGGGGGGGGGGGGAAGTGCGATCGGTGATGTGCCCTTTGGATGGAGGTGCCGGTTAGTTACGTGACGGGTGGAAACGACACGCGATTGTTGGGAATGTCAGTGTGTAACGACGGCCGTTTGCGGGTCGGTTTGCACGCCATATATGGCGAGGGTGAAATGTGTCTGTAAATGCAGCGTGGAGGCGTGTGAGTGACGTTTAAATGTGAACGCGCATTGAGACACACCACTGTGTATTGCATTGTACGGGCGACACGCACGATGATATGTACCTTTCCCCCGACTCTGATTTCGATAGTCGTGTCTGACCGACTGTGTCTGCTTGTGTGCGTACGACGCACGCACACCGACGTCGTCATTGAAGATGCATGCTCGCGTGTCCAGTGCAGTACAGTAGAGTAAGCGCGACGCTAGAAGACGACGGTCGCTTTGGCGAATGTGCGTACACGTGTTTGTGTGTATGTCGGTGATGTGGTCCGATCCGTCGCCTCTGGGAAACTGTCGATCGGCGCGGTACACCGGACGTCTTGAACACCCGTCATACCGTCATACCGTCATACCGTTGGTACACCGTCGCGCTGAGAACGGTTACCGAAAGGTGAACGAACCTCTGATCGGTCGAATGTCTGGGCAGAACGTGAGGAGAGAATGGTGGAGGAAAGGACAGAGGGGAAAAAACAAATATATATATATAGAGAGAGAGAGAGAGAGAGAGAGAAAACGGAAAAAAAACCAAACAAAACGGAGAAACGCAGTGTAGAGCAACGGAACGTTCCCGTGTCGGAGGTGTATTGTAGCCGCACTGAAATGCGCGTAACGGCGCGGCGGCAAGTGTCTGCCGTGGTGAACGTTACCTTTGACGGCTGAATTGTGCGTTGCGTTGCTTTGCTTTCCCGGATGTGTATGTAACGTAACGTTCGTTGAGATGGTTCTGAGGAAGAATGTACGACAGTGCCCGTGCCGTCTATGTTCGTGTGCAAAGCCATTGTGTGTGTGTGTGTGTGTGTGTGTGTTGTTTTGAGAATTGCGTCCGGGAATGGCGGTGGGCGTGCCCTGCATGTGGCCCGGAAGGCTGTTCGTTTCGCGGTAGTGTGTGGACAGGGGAGGGGCACGCGTAACGCTGCTGGCATGGCATGGCATGGCATTCGGGAGATGGGAGGGGGCAAACGAAGAAAACAAGACGCGGAGGCTATAAAGACGGGGAGGGGCGCGGTGTGGGTGGCTTGCGCTGCGCTCGGCTGGCGCGTGCGGCGTTGTTTTTGTGCAAAAGAAGAGAAAACGAATGGGTTGCCGGGAGGGGGCCGTTGTGGTGTAGCCGCAGACGCGGCTGTCAGTGAACGTGGTGAGACCGAGGGATGCGGGAGGGGCGGGGGCGGGGAAGACGCTAGAAGAAGGAGAAAAACGCTGCTGCAACCAACATAAAATGAGGCCCTTTGTAACCTGCCAGCAACAAAACAACAACAAAAAAAAAAAAAGGCGTCTATCAACATTGAATGTAAATGGAAATGGACCCAAGTGTAACCTCCCCGCACAAATAGTCGTAAGTAAGTGAGTGAGTGAGTGAGTGAGTGAGTGAGTGAGTGAATGATGATAAAAATGTGCCAGAATGTTGTTAACGTCCCTAGAAAATGAACGAACGAAGATTGATGAGAAACGCGCGATAATATGATGAATGGAAATAATGAACCATGAACATCTCAACAGACATAATTGAAAACCCGATAAACGTTGTAAGGGCAGCGCTGGCTGACCTTCGGCCCTGTGTATTCTGAAACGCCCCCCTTTGAACAACAATGTATACAAAACTGTGCTTAAACTGACACACAATATTTTGAGCGCAACGCAATCTGACTATCAAAGATCCCTGCAAAAGAATGGCCCTGAGTAACATTAAAGTACACCTGTCGGAAATCACTTACCTCACAAAAATCTTCATTACTCGAACTACTGCAATACAGCGAGCACCACTGCTGCCAGCTAAATAAGAGATTCCAAACTACGGAGGGCACTAACTACCGATAGGGATAGTTAGCAAAGTAAAGATGTTTAATAGAGAACAACAAACAATGTATTTACCCTTAATATCATCACCAGTCATAATATATGTAATTTGAAACGTCCGCCATCTCTGTCCTCACATGCACCAGTGCTGGCGGCTCACCCCTAACTGCGCAACGCTACGCGCTGTTCACATCCAGCTATAGCAGTTCATGACAACAACAATGCAAACTAGCCACAGACTGCACACAGCACAGGCAGTGATTTTCACGCGGAGCGCTACGTGGCATTACCAATATAAAAATCTAAACAAACAGCGTACGTACAAATTAGAATAAAAAGAGCAAAAGATCGTTACGTCAAAAAAAAAAAAAAAAAAAACAAAAAAGACAAAAGAGAAAAAACAAACTGCATCTATATGTGCTCTTAACTGTAGATACCTGTACACAGCGTCGTGCAATGAATGCCGGCTCACATTTAATTTTGATTGTTGGAGGAAATGCGTAGGAAATATTATTTAAATGGAAATGAATGGTTGTACTTTAAAAAAGTTTGTTTGGAAACAAAGTATTATTGGGGCATTTTGTTGTGAAGAAAATAGTTACAATTGACATACAGTATTAGATTTGCGCAATGCAGCTTCATTACCTTACCTGTAATAACAGTATGCATCGTCCCGAACGGAGACCAGAGTCGCGAGAAGAGCACGCCGCCGCCCGCTCAGTACAACCGTCCACTCGCTAATACTGTCGACTGACTACTACCTCTCCCGACCCGCCACATATAGATGACAACTGTTCCTGCCGACCCGCTACGTGCTACTAGTGTCGTGTGGCGCAGACTAGCGACGATAAGAAACGCTCTGGTCAGAGATTGTGTCGTGCCTCGCCATCGCTGGTAATGAGTACATACGTGTTTCAGCGCGCGTACCGGAAGACGCAGTGCGGAGCCAGAGACTGTGTTGTCGAGGCCGTCGACGCAGTGCATGTCGGTCGGTCGAGTGCGTGCGGGAGGGCAGAGAGGCAGCGTCGGCACGGAGATGCACGCACGGGGGCTGCGGCGTGGCGCGTTTGCGGTAGGCGCCTTTGGTGGCAACGGCCGGGACAAGCAGCGGTGTATGGTGTGGTGCGGGCCGGACAGGGGCGGAGGAGGAGGAGGAGGCGGCGCGACGATGGCATTGGGGCGGAAACGGGGACGGGGACGGCGACGGCGGATGTTGAGAGGCGTCACGCGCGGACCGACACAGACGCACAGATAGATAGGTAGGAAGAAGAAGAAGGGGCGGCTGGTGAGTGAGTGCAATTTAGGCGGTAGACACAAGAGGTCGGCACGGCATTTGCGTGATGTGGCGTTGTGACGGGGTGTGCTCGCTTGCCTCGTTTTGTTGATGCGCGCAGGAAGATGTGCAGAGCAGCGGCGGGCGGCTCGGCTCGGTTCGGTTTGGCCCGGCGGGCCGCGCTGTTGTCGCGGACGTGAGCGCCCCCTGGCGGGTGGCCGGAGGCGGCGCGGCGTGTTGGACGTGTGGCTGGCGGCAGTGCACAATTGCGAGTGGCTGGCGGTGTGGCGGTTGGCGCGTCGGGCGGCCGAGAGAGAGGAGAGGTATGTGTTTGCGGGCGCCTTTGCTGCGCGGCGTCGTGCAGGGCGGGCGGGCGGGCGCCTGTCGACTGTGTGTGTGTGTGTGTGTGTGTGTGTGGCGAATTGGCGGCGTTGTGCTCCGGCCGAAGGCGTCTGGAGAGGAGAGTTGGTCGTGATGTCATGTCGCGCCGTGTCATGTTTGCGAAACGGCTGCCGAGAGGTGTGGTGGTAGCGAGCCGGTCGGTGTCGGTGCGATGGGAATGTGCGTTTGGCGGTTTCGGTGTGCTTTTTGCGGCGTGAGAGTGGGGCGGGCGGGCAGGCTTGCTGTTGTTGGTTCCTTGTGTCTTGTGTGTAGCTTGATGGCAACGTGGAAGGGCGCCGGTTTCGAGCCGTGCGTGTGGTTGTCGACGTTGACTGGTTGGGGTGTGCCGTTGCACGTGCATGTTTGGGTCGTTGGTGTGGTTTTGGCTGGCTGGCTGGCTGGCTGGCTGTGTGTGTGTACGACGGGAAGGGGGAGGCGGCGGTGGATAGTGCAGTAGTTGTGTCGTTGGCACGGGCGTCGGGTGCGGCTGTGCGTAGTGGCGGAAAGGTGTCGGTTGCGGGAAGCGAGGCCGTCGTTGGCGGTGTCGCGTGCCTTCGTGAATCGAGTGGGGGCGGGGAAAGGAGCAGCGTGCCGCTGCGTCGTGGCCGTTAGCCAGAGGCTGTGCTTTGATAGTTTTGTGGACGGTTCGTGCGAGGCGATTTGTTGCCTGCCCTATGTTTGTTTGTTTGTTGTTTTGGAGACGACGACTGGTTGGTGGCGTGCGCGCGAGCGAAGTGGCGGTGTGCGTTTCCCGTGTCGACTGCCGGCCGGCGACAGGTGCGCCGTCGGTGGGGTGGGTGGCCGGCACAAGTAGGGGCGGCGGCGTCGTTGCGGTGTGTTTGTGTTGTCGGCGACAGCTGTTTGTGCGGTGCGTGTGAATGGTGGTGCAAACGTGTGCTGGCGTTGAGGCTGCGACCGCGGCGTGTTGTTGGTTGATGTTGAACAGCGGCTGTGTGCGGTGGTGGTGTTGCCGCACGTGCATCCGGCCCGGCGCGGAAAGCGCAGTTGCGGCGGCCCTTCGGTGCCAGCCACGTCGCGTGAGCGGCGGGTTGCTCTGGTCGACACGTGGTGCTCTGGTTTGTTGTTTGGTGCCCTTTGGCCGGTGGGTGGTCCGTGTGTCTCGGTATCTGGTCGTGGTCGTGCTGCCCGTTTGTCGGCGTTGTCCTGTGGCTTCGCTTTTGTTTTTGCGGCGTGCCGACGACCCGACGCGACCTTTACACCCAAAGTGTGGCGCCCGAAGGTGAACCAACGTCGTAATCCGACCTGGGCGCTTAAGCTCTAAGCCTAAGCTGAGCGAACCGAACCTGTAGCGTTGCGTAGCGTGAGGTGCGGTGAGGTCAGCCTCAGCGCCAAGTAAGCCAAGCTGTCCGGCCGTGAGGTGGGTGGGTAGGTAGGTGCGGCTGCTGCGGCCACCTGACGCCCGACGTGTGTTTGAATGCTTAACCTAAGTTTGAGGCTTAACCTAACCCAAGTGGCCTTAACCTAACCTAACCTAACCTAACCTCTGACGCCCGACGTGTGTTTGAATGCTTAACCTAAGTTTGACGCTTAACCTAACACCGACCCTTAACCTAACCGAGGTGCCCCTAACCTAACCTTAATGTAACGTAACCTAACCTAACCTCTGACGCCTGACGTGTGTTTTGAATGCTTAACCTAACCCAAGTGCCCTTAACCTAACCCACGTCCACCGAACCTAACCGAGACGTGTGAACCTAATGTCTAACTCGTAACGCGTGATGTTGGCTGTCGTGTGTGCTGACGGCAGATTGGGTTGGTCTGTAGTTGCGGATTTCGGGTTTGCCTCGGGCGAGGGGTTGGCTCGTAAGCGGCGAGGGGCGCTCCGGCGGAGCATGTTGCTTTGCAGGCGGCGCCCGTTTTTGCGGCGGGCACAATTGAAATTGTTGGGAAACGAACGAAAGGGCTGTGAATGTTGGCGGGCGAGAGGAGGAGGACGTGGCCCGACGGCTGCGGGCCGATCGGGAAACGGTGGGAGGGCGATGGGGCGGCGGAGGTGCGTTTGCACGGCCGTCATCGCCGCACGCCTCCGCTTGTGTGGCTGTGGCGCCGGCCGCGCTGGCCGGGCTGCCGCGGCGACGGTGCGGGGCTTTTGCCGAAGGTTTGGCCATTGTGGCCGGTCGCCGGCTGGGGCTGTGGGGGCGGCATTTGGGCGTGGGCGGCGATTCTCGGCGGGCCGACCCAGGCTGTAGCGCGCGGTGGCTGCAGTTTGGCCGTGGTTTGCGGCGCTGCCGTGGCGACTGGTTGGCGACTGTGGTGTGGCTGTGTGTAGCCCCATCCTCGGTGGTTTGAAAGGCGCGGGTGGTTGTGGCGCAGGTGTGGGGCTGCTCCGCACAGGCTGTCGGACGTTGGGCGGTAGCAAGCGCGGGAGGCGCGGCGCGGCGGCGCGCAGAGTGGCGGCCGCTCTCTCGGCCGTCCGCGCCCGCCCGCGACACTGGCTGGGCCTGTGCGTCGAGGCGGCTATTCCTCTGCTGTGCGCTCCGCTCGCTGCGTGTCTCCTCTCGCTCTCGCTGCTCGCTGTGTGTTAACGCGCGTCGTCGAAATGGCAGATCAGGCGGCTACGAACGAGACTGCTGCGGCACCCGCCGCCACCGGCACTACGAAGAAGGCAAAGTCTGCGTCGTCTGCGAAGAAGCCGCGCGCCAAGCCTGCGCACCCGCGCACCTCTGAGATGGTGACGGCCGCCATCAAGAGTCTGAAGGAGCGCGGCGGATCGTCGCTGCAGGCGATCAAGAAGTACATTGCCGCGCACTACAAGCTGGACGCGGAGAAGCTGGCGCCGTTTATCAAGAAGTACCTCAAGTCGGCCGTGGTGGCGGGCGAGCTGGTGCAGACGAAGGGGAAGGGCGCGTCCGGCTCTTTCAAGCTTGCCGGCGGCGGGGCGGCTGAGGGCGGCAAGGCTCGTGCTGGCGGTGCCAAGAAGAAGCGCGCCGCTCCGGCCAGCAAGGAGAAGAAGGGCGCCCGTGCGGCCGGCGCAAAGAAGGCTGGTGGCGTGAAGGCGGCGACTGGTCGGAAGGCGGGCGCCGCCAAGAAGGCGTCTGCGGCGTCGGCCGCTCCCGCCGGTGCGAAGAAGGCGGCTGCTGCCAAGCCGGCCAAGGCCAAGTCGCCGTCGAAGGCGAAGAAGGCCGCCAAGGTTCCGACGAAGAAGCCGAAGGCGCCGCGCCCGAAGAAGGCGACGACGCCGTCTAAGGCGAAGGCTTCGCCCAAGAAGAAGAAGTAGAGAGGAATGGGAAAGGAAGGGTTGGCGGTTGACTCCGTCGTCCGCACCCCCCGTCCCCGTCGTCTAGTGGCGCGCAACAGACGCGCGGCCCAAAACGGCCCTTCTCAGGGCCATCAAAGCACGTCGGGAAGGTTTTGATTGTCGTGTTTGTGTTGCGGTGTGGTTGTGTCGTCTGGCGTTTCTGTATGCCCGTGTGTGGATACTGTTTGCGTGCCGTGGTGGTTGGATTGCGGGGGGGGGGTCGGTGGCGGGTGCGGGCGGCGGTAGCGGTTTTGTCGTTGCGGTTGATTGTCGCCGTTTTTTTTTTTTGGTCGCGGCCGGCCGACGGTTGGTTTTGTGTCATGTTGTTTGAATACTTTGGTTGGCCTGCCTGCCGTCTTCTCGGATGTGTCTTGTCTTGTGTGTGTGTTCTTGCAACGGGGGCGGGGGACGTTGAGATGTGGAAAGGGTCGGTGGCGTTGGACGTGCCTGGCTTTTTGTTTCGTTTTCTTTTCGAAACGAAGCGGCGGCCGGCCGTGTGGTTGACGGCGTCGGCCGATGGGTATTGTGCGCTTTGAGCGCCGCGCCGGGGAGGCATGATGTTGATTGTTGCGCGCGCCAGCAAGCTGGCAGGGGAGAGCGGCTGTGGCGGACGGACGGGAAGTGGAAGTGGTGTTTTGTCTTTGGTTCTGTGGTTGTGGGGCGAGAGGCGACCGACAAAGTTTGCTCGCGACGGAGTGATGTTAGTGGCCCTTAAAAGGGCCGTTTTGTTTGTTGCGTGCGTGGGCGGTGCCCAGCGGCTGGCGCGGTGTTTAGGCGCGCTCGCCGCGGATGCGGCGCGCGAGCTGGATGTCCTTGGGCATGATGGTGACGCGCTTGGCGTGGATTGCGCACAGGTTGGTGTCTTCGAAGAGGCCGACGAGGTAGGCCTCGCTGGCCTCCTGCAGGGCCATGACCGCGGAGCTCTGGAAGCGCAGGTCGGTCTTGAAGTCCTGGGCGATCTCGCGCACTAGGCGCTGGAATGGCAGCTTGCGGATGAGCAGCTCTGTGCTCTTCTGGTAGCGCCTGATTTCTCGCAGGGCGACGGTGCCCGGCCTGTAGCGGTGGGGCTTCTTGACGCCGCCGGTGGCGGGCGCGCTCTTCCTCGCCGCCTTGGTGGCGAGCTGTTTGCGCGGCGCCTTTCCGCCGGTGGACTTGCGGGCCGTTTGCTTTGTGCGGGCCATAGCGGTAGCGGTTAGCGGAGCGGCGTGGAGGCGAGCGAGGTGCTGCGTCGGGTGCTGCCTTGACGACACGGGCGCGCGCCAGCCACCGTGGTGCGCTTATATGCCCTCGGTTGCGCGTGGTGGGGGGAGGGCGGGCCAGAGTCTATATAGGGGGGCTGGCGCGTGCGCCGGGCGCAGACCGTAGCCGACTCGCTAGCGCCGGGTGAGGAGCCAGCCGCTGCAGCAGACGCTTTGCTTGCCTTGAGCTTTTTGAGGATTTAGAAGAGATGACTGGCCGCGGCAAGGGAGGAAAGGGGCTCGGCAAGGGTGGCGCCAAGCGGCACCGCAAGGTGTTGCGCGACAACATCCAGGGCATCACGAAGCCCGCGATCCGCCGCCTGGCTCGCAGGGGCGGCGTGAAGCGCATCTCTGGTCTGATCTACGAGGAGACCCGCGGAGTGCTGAAGGTGTTCCTGGAGAACGTGATCCGCGACGCGGTGACGTACACTGAGCACGCCAAGCGCAAGACTGTGACGGCCATGGACGTGGTGTACGCCCTGAAGAGGCAGGGGCGCACCCTGTACGGTTTCGGCGGTTAGGCGCGTCGCAGCCGGTGTGCTGTGCCGCGTTGGCCTTCCCGCGGCCGTGGGAGAGACGAAAACGGCCCTTTTCAGGGCCACCACACTGTTCGGAAATTGAAAAGTGCGAAAGAGTCTGTGTTGTTGCTGCGTGTGTTGCCTGCCTGCCTTGTTTCTTTCATTCTTCATTTCGTTTGCGTTTGACTGACGTGACGTGACTGGGAGAAAGGAAAGGAAGCGGGTCTTGTGGCTGTGTGTGTGTGTGTGTGTGTGTGTGTGTGTGTGTGTGTGTGTGCGTGCGCGCGCGCGCGAGAGAGGGCGTTGTGTGTTTGTTTTGTTTATCGATCGATGGAGACGCCGGGCTGTGTGTTGTTGTTGTTGTTGTTGTTGTTGTTGTGCGAGAGGCGGTGAATATTTGCGTGGTTTTGGCTGTGTGTTTGCGGCGGCGTTGGAGTTGCCGAGGCAAGGCGTGCCCATAGGCGGCCGGATCAGCTGTTTCGTTTGTATGGGGCGCGCGGGAGTGGAGGGCGGTGTGTCGACACGCTCGTTTAACAG
Organism: Schistocerca cancellata; assembly: GCF_023864275.1. Classification (NCBI taxonomy): domain Eukaryota; kingdom Metazoa; phylum Arthropoda; class Insecta; order Orthoptera; family Acrididae; genus Schistocerca; species Schistocerca cancellata. The sequence continues at coordinate 1,224,457 of NW_026047172.1, forward strand.
TTGGTGATTATTGCTGTCGTTGTCGTTTGGAAGGCGACTGTGCGTGCGTGGAGGTGCTTGAGGCAAACGAAAAACAAAAGAGAAACGTGTGTGTGGCCACACGGGCTGTGGACGACAAGATGGCGGCGGCTCTTCTTGTTGTTCTTCTCTCTTTCCTTTAGTCCTCTACCGTTAGAGGGGGAGTTGGTGGAGGTTATTGTCGCCTGTGGACATTTGCTCCTCTTTTCTGTGTGTTGTTCTTATCTTTGGTAGTGTGCTTTTTCGGACGTTGCTGTTTGTTGAGAGTGATTATGTGTTCTGTTTGTGCTACTGCTGGAGTAGCGACTCGGGTCTTGCACATCTGTCCCTGTGGTGTTCATATTGCCCAAGGGTCAAGACGTAATAGTCATTTTCTGAATTCCGCGCGGTGGCGTAGAACGCTTCTGCCAGGGCGCGGAATCGTGTTGTGGGTGGTTGTAGGCAGGTCTGCCGCGGGGACGTGTAAGGCCCGTCGTAGAGCGCTCTGCTTTGGACCCTTCTGTAGGCGATGCATCGTCGACCTGGCTGCATAGCCCCTATAGAGGGCGCGCATATTTCCAGTATCGCTACCCCTGTTGCGGGGTCGAGGGAACAGGGGTACAGGATCTGCATCCTGGCGTGAGCGTTTGTGCCAAGTTGCCCTATGTGACACTTCGATGTCAGGCGTGACACCGAGGTACCTCGCAGAATATCTGCCCCTGCAATCGTAGCAGTTGGTATGGTCTTCTTGCCGGCGGCGGCTGTGGAAGTGAAGTTAAGTTAAAGTAAAGTAAAGTAAAGCAAAGCGCGGCGAGGACGACTGAAATTTTGCTTTGGACGTAGGTTTGTGTGGTGGCCCTGAAAAGGGCCGATTGTTGTGAGCCGAGCCGGGCCGGCAAAGCGCGTTGCGTGCAGGGGAGCACGCAGCGCTGCTGGGCGGCGGGTCCGCGTGCCGATTGCCTGGCCTCTCTGTTTAGGCCTTCTTCTCGGTCTTCTTTGGCAGCAGGACGGCCTGGATGTTGGGCAGGACACCACCCTGTGCGATGGTGACGCCCGACAGGAGCTTGTTGAGCTCCTCGTCGTTGCGGATGGCAAGCTGCAGGTGGCGCGGGATGATGCGCGTCTTCTTGTTGTCGCGGGCCGCGTTTCCGGCCAGCTCGAGCACCTCAGCCGCGAGGTACTCCATGACGGCGGCGAGGTAGACGGGCGCCCCGGCGCCGACGCGCTCGGCGTAGTTTCCCTTGCGCAGGAGGCGGTGGATTCTGCCGACCGGGAACTGGAGCCCGGCCCTGCTTGAGCGGGACTTTGACTTGCCCTTGACTTTGCCTCCCTTTCCGCGTCCGGACATGGCGATGCGCTGTGGTGTAAAAAAACGAGACGAGACGAAGGACGGTGCGAGCCGCAGCGAGTCGAGCAGCGGAGTGGCGGCGCCGCCAGGGGTGGGGGTCCTTTATGCTCTCGGGTGCGGCGGCCGGTTGCGCTCGCGGCCCATTGGTCGGCGGCCGCAACGGGGCGAGCTGGTAAAGGTGCGGCGGCGGGGCGCGCTGGGTGCCACTGTGTGGGGAGACGCTGACTAGAGCGGAGCGCTTGCTGCTGGTGTTGCTGCCGTACGTTCTTGTTTGTTTGCGATGCCGCCCAAGACTAGCGGGAAGGCCGCCAAGAAGGCTGGCAAGGCGCAGAAGAACATTTCGAAGGGCGACAAGAAGAAGAAGCGCAAGAGGAAGGAGAGCTATGCCATCTACATCTACAAGGTGCTGAAGCAGGTGCACCCTGACACGGGCATCTCGTCGAAGGCGATGAGCATCATGAACAGCTTCGTGAACGACATTTTCGAGCGCATCGCGGCCGAGGCGTCTCGCCTGGCGCACTACAACAAGCGCTCGACCATCACGTCCCGCGAGATCCAGACCGCTGTGCGGCTGTTGCTGCCTGGCGAGCTGGCCAAGCACGCCGTGAGCGAGGGCACGAAGGCGGTGACCAAGTACACGAGCTCCAAGTAAGGAGGTGGCTCTGGAATGGAAGGAGATCCTCCGTTGCGAGAGCGGCAAAACGGCCCTTTTCAGGGCCACCAAATGGCCTTTGCGGGAAGGGCGGAATTGTTGTTGTTGTTGTTTTTGTTTTGTTTTGTGTGTGAGTGGGTGGACGGTGGCAATAGCTACCGCTTTGGTTGCGACGCGACGGGGTGGGGTGGCCGATGCGATGAATAATTTGATTGTTTATGGGGCGCGTCGCGTGTCGCGTGTTGCGGGGTGCGGCCACGGTGTGACGTGGAATGGAGGCACGTGCGCACAAGTCGTTGTCTGCGAGGGGGGGGGGGGGAAGTGCGATCGGTGATGTGCCCTTTGGATGGAGGTGCCGGTTAGTTACGTGACGGGTGGAAACGACACGCGATTGTTGGGAATGTCAGTGTGTAACGACGGCCGTTTGCGGGTCGGTTTGCACGCCATATATGGCGAGGGTGAAATGTGTCTGTAAATGCAGCGTGGAGGCGTGTGAGTGACGTTTAAATGTGAACGCGCATTGAGACACACCACTGTGTATTGCATTGTACGGGCGACACGCACGATGATATGTACCTTTCCCCCGACTCTGATTTCGATAGTCGTGTCTGACCGACTGTGTCTGCTTGTGTGCGTACGACGCACGCACACCGACGTCGTCATTGAAGATGCATGCTCGCGTGTCCAGTGCAGTACAGTAGAGTAAGCGCGACGCTAGAAGACGACGGTCGCTTTGGCGAATGTGCGTACACGTGTTTGTGTGTATGTCGGTGATGTGGTCCGATCCGTCGCCTCTGGGAAACTGTCGATCGGCGCGGTACACCGGACGTCTTGAACACCCGTCATACCGTCATACCGTCATACCGTTGGTACACCGTCGCGCTGAGAACGGTTACCGAAAGGTGAACGAACCTCTGATCGGTCGAATGTCTGGGCAGAACGTGAGGAGAGAATGGTGGAGGAAAGGACAGAGGGGAAAAAACAAATATATATATAGAGAGAGAGAGAGAGAGAGAGAGAGAGAAAACGGAAAAAAAACCAAACAAAACGGAGAAACGCAGTGTAGAGCAACGGAACGTTCCCGTGTCGGAGGTGTATTGTAGCCGCACTGAAATGCGCGTAACGGCGCGGCGGCAAGTGTCTGCCGTGGTGAACGTTACCTTTGACGGCTGAATTGTGCGTTGCGTTGCTTTGCTTTCCCGGATGTGTATGTAACGTAACGTTCGTTGAGATGGTTCTGAGGAAGAATGTACGACAGTGCCCGTGCCGTCTATGTTCGTGTGCAAAGCCATTGTGTGTGTGTGTGTGTGTGTGTGTGTTGTTTTGAGAATTGCGTCCGGGAATGGCGGTGGGCGTGCCCTGCATGTGGCCCGGAAGGCTGTTCGTTTCGCGGTAGTGTGTGGACAGGGGAGGGGCACGCGTAACGCTGCTGGCATGGCATGGCATGGCATTCGGGAGATGGGAGGGGGCAAACGAAGAAAACAAGACGCGGAGGCTATAAAGACGGGGAGGGGCGCGGTGTGGGTGGCTTGCGCTGCGCTCGGCTGGCGCGTGCGGCGTTGTTTTTGTGCAAAAGAAGAGAAAACGAATGGGTTGCCGGGAGGGGGCCGTTGTGGTGTAGCCGCAGACGCGGCTGTCAGTGAACGTGGTGAGACCGAGGGATGCGGGAGGGGCGGGGGCGGGGAAGACGCTAGAAGAAGGAGAAAAACGCTGCTGCAACCAACATAAAATGAGGCCCTTTGTAACCTGCCAGCAACAAAACAACAACAAAAAAAAAAAAAGGCGTCTATCAACATTGAATGTAAATGGAAATGGACCCAAGTGTAACCTCCCCGCACAAATAGTCGTAAGTAAGTGAGTGAGTGAGTGAGTGAGTGAGTGAGTGAGTGAATGATGATAAAAATGTGCCAGAATGTTGTTAACGTCCCTAGAAAATGAACGAACGAAGATTGATGAGAAACGCGCGATAATATGATGAATGGAAATAATGAACCATGAACATCTCAACAGACATAATTGAAAACCCGATAAACGTTGTAAGGGCAGCGCTGGCTGACCTTCGGCCCTGTGTATTCTGAAACGCCCCCCTTTGAACAACAATGTATACAAAACTGTGCTTAAACTGACACACAATATTTTGAGCGCAACGCAATCTGACTATCAAAGATCCCTGCAAAAGAATGGCCCTGAGTAACATTAAAGTACACCTGTCGGAAATCACTTACCTCACAAAAATCTTCATTACTCGAACTACTGCAATACAGCGAGCACCACTGCTGCCAGCTAAATAAGAGATTCCAAACTACGGAGGGCACTAACTACCGATAGGGATAGTTAGCAAAGTAAAGATGTTTAATAGAGAACAACAAACAATGTATTTACCCTTAATATCATCACCAGTCATAATATATGTAATTTGAAACGTCCGCCATCTCTGTCCTCACATGCACCAGTGCTGGCGGCTCACCCCTAACTGCGCAACGCTACGCGCTGTTCACATCCAGCTATAGCAGTTCATGACAACAACAATGCAAACTAGCCACAGACTGCACACAGCACAGGCAGTGATTTTCACGCGGAGCGCTACGTGGCATTACCAATATAAAAATCTAAACAAACAGCGTACGTACAAATTAGAATAAAAAGAGCAAAAGATCGTTACGTCAAAAAAAAAAAAAAAAAAAACAAAAAAGACAAAAGAGAAAAAACAAACTGCATCTATATGTGCTCTTAACTGTAGATACCTGTACACAGCGTCGTGCAATGAATGCCGGCTCACATTTAATTTTGATTGTTGGAGGAAATGCGTAGGAAATATTATTTAAATGGAAATGAATGGTTGTACTTTAAAAAAGTTTGTTTGGAAACAAAGTATTATTGGGGCATTTTGTTGTGAAGAAAATAGTTACAATTGACATACAGTATTAGATTTGCGCAATGCAGCTTCATTACCTTACCTGTAATAACAGTATGCATCGTCCCGAACGGAGACCAGAGTCGCGAGAAGAGCACGCCGCCGCCCGCTCAGTACAACCGTCCACTCGCTAATACTGTCGACTGACTACTACCTCTCCCGACCCGCCACATATAGATGACAACTGTTCCTGCCGACCCGCTACGTGCTACTAGTGTCGTGTGGCGCAGACTAGCGACGATAAGAAACGCTCTGGTCAGAGATTGTGTCGTGCCTCGCCATCGCTGGTAATGAGTACATACGTGTTTCAGCGCGCGTACCGGAAGACGCAGTGCGGAGCCAGAGACTGTGTTGTCGAGGCCGTCGACGCAGTGCATGTCGGTCGGTCGAGTGCGTGCGGGAGGGCAGAGAGGCAGCGTCGGCACGGAGATGCACGCACGGGGGCTGCGGCGTGGCGCGTTTGCGGTAGGCGCCTTTGGTGGCAACGGCCGGGACAAGCAGCGGTGTATGGTGTGGTGCGGGCCGGACAGGGGCGGAGGAGGAGGAGGAGGCGGCGCGACGATGGCATTGGGGCGGAAACGGGGACGGGGACGGCGACGGCGGATGTTGAGAGGCGTCACGCGCGGACCGACACAGACGCACAGATAGATAGGTAGGAAGAAGAAGAAGGGGCGGCTGGTGAGTGAGTGCAATTTAGGCGGTAGACACAAGAGGTCGGCACGGCATTTGCGTGATGTGGCGTTGTGACGGGGTGTGCTCGCTTGCCTCGTTTTGTTGATGCGCGCAGGAAGATGTGCAGAGCAGCGGCGGGCGGCTCGGCTCGGTTCGGTTTGGCCCGGCGGGCCGCGCTGTTGTCGCGGACGTGAGCGCCCCCTGGCGGGTGGCCGGAGGCGGCGCGGCGTGTTGGACGTGTGGCTGGCGGCAGTGCACAATTGCGAGTGGCTGGCGGTGTGGCGGTTGGCGCGTCGGGCGGCCGAGAGAGAGGAGAGGTATGTGTTTGCGGGCGCCTTTGCTGCGCGGCGTCGTGCAGGGCGGGCGGGCGGGCGCCTGTCGACTGTGTGTGTGTGTGTGTGTGTGTGTGTGGCGAATTGGCGGCGTTGTGCTCCGGCCGAAGGCGTCTGGAGAGGAGAGTTGGTCGTGATGTCATGTCGCGCCGTGTCATGTTTGCGAAACGGCTGCCGAGAGGTGTGGTGGTAGCGAGCCGGTCGGTGTCGGTGCGATGGGAATGTGCGTTTGGCGGTTTCGGTGTGCTTTTTGCGGCGTGAGAGTGGGGCGGGCGGGCAGGCTTGCTGTTGTTGGTTCCTTGTGTCTTGTGTGTAGCTTGATGGCAACGTGGAAGGGCGCCGGTTTCGAGCCGTGCGTGTGGTTGTCGACGTTGACTGGTTGGGGTGTGCCGTTGCACGTGCATGTTTGGGTCGTTGGTGTGGTTTTGGCTGGCTGGCTGGCTGGCTGGCTGTGTGTGTGTACGACGGGAAGGGGGAGGCGGCGGTGGATAGTGCAGTAGTTGTGTCGTTGGCACGGGCGTCGGGTGCGGCTGTGCGTAGTGGCGGAAAGGTGTCGGTTGCGGGAAGCGAGGCCGTCGTTGGCGGTGTCGCGTGCCTTCGTGAATCGAGTGGGGGCGGGGAAAGGAGCAGCGTGCCGCTGCGTCGTGGCCGTTAGCCAGAGGCTGTGCTTTGATAGTTTTGTGGACGGTTCGTGCGAGGCGATTTGTTGCCTGCCCTATGTTTGTTTGTTTGTTGTTTTGGAGACGACGACTGGTTGGTGGCGTGCGCGCGAGCGAAGTGGCGGTGTGCGTTTCCCGTGTCGACTGCCGGCCGGCGACAGGTGCGCCGTCGGTGGGGTGGGTGGCCGGCACAAGTAGGGGCGGCGGCGTCGTTGCGGTGTGTTTGTGTTGTCGGCGACAGCTGTTTGTGCGGTGCGTGTGAATGGTGGTGCAAACGTGTGCTGGCGTTGAGGCTGCGACCGCGGCGTGTTGTTGGTTGATGTTGAACAGCGGCTGTGTGCGGTGGTGGTGTTGCCGCACGTGCATCCGGCCCGGCGCGGAAAGCGCAGTTGCGGCGGCCCTTCGGTGCCAGCCACGTCGCGTGAGCGGCGGGTTGCTCTGGTCGACACGTGGTGCTCTGGTTTGTTGTTTGGTGCCCTTTGGCCGGTGGGTGGTCCGTGTGTCTCGGTATCTGGTCGTGGTCGTGCTGCCCGTTTGTCGGCGTTGTCCTGTGGCTTCGCTTTTGTTTTTGCGGCGTGCCGACGACCCGACGCGACCTTTACACCCAAAGTGTGGCGCCCGAAGGTGAACCAACGTCGTAATCCGACCTGGGCGCTTAAGCTCTAAGCCTAAGCTGAGCGAACCGAACCTGTAGCGTTGCGTAGCGTGAGGTGCGGTGAGGTCAGCCTCAGCGCCAAGTAAGCCAAGCTGTCCGGCCGTGAGGTGGGTGGGTAGGTAGGTGCGGCTGCTGCGGCCACCTGACGCCCGACGTGTGTTTGAATGCTTAACCTAAGTTTGAGGCTTAACCTAACCCAAGTGGCCTTAACCTAACCTAACCTAACCTAACCTCTGACGCCCGACGTGTGTTTGAATGCTTAACCTAAGTTTGACGCTTAACCTAACACCGACCCTTAACCTAACCGAGGTGCCCCTAACCTAACCTTAATGTAACGTAACCTAACCTAACCTCTGACGCCTGACGTGTGTTTTGAATGCTTAACCTAACCCAAGTGCCCTTAACCTAACCCACGTCCACCGAACCTAACCGAGACGTGTGAACCTAATGTCTAACTCGTAACGCGTGATGTTGGCTGTCGTGTGTGCTGACGGCAGATTGGGTTGGTCTGTAGTTGCGGATTTCGGGTTTGCCTCGGGCGAGGGGTTGGCTCGTAAGCGGCGAGGGGCGCTCCGGCGGAGCATGTTGCTTTGCAGGCGGCGCCCGTTTTTGCGGCGGGCACAATTGAAATTGTTGGGAAACGAACGAAAGGGCTGTGAATGTTGGCGGGCGAGAGGAGGAGGACGTGGCCCGACGGCTGCGGGCCGATCGGGAAACGGTGGGAGGGCGATGGGGCGGCGGAGGTGCGTTTGCACGGCCGTCATCGCCGCACGCCTCCGCTTGTGTGGCTGTGGCGCCGGCCGCGCTGGCCGGGCTGCCGCGGCGACGGTGCGGGGCTTTTGCCGAAGGTTTGGCCATTGTGGCCGGTCGCCGGCTGGGGCTGTGGGGGCGGCATTTGGGCGTGGGCGGCGATTCTCGGCGGGCCGACCCAGGCTGTAGCGCGCGGTGGCTGCAGTTTGGCCGTGGTTTGCGGCGCTGCCGTGGCGACTGGTTGGCGACTGTGGTGTGGCTGTGTGTAGCCCCATCCTCGGTGGTTTGAAAGGCGCGGGTGGTTGTGGCGCAGGTGTGGGGCTGCTCCGCACAGGCTGTCGGACGTTGGGCGGTAGCAAGCGCGGGAGGCGCGGCGCGGCGGCGCGCAGAGTGGCGGCCGCTCTCTCGGCCGTCCGCGCCCGCCCGCGACACTGGCTGGGCCTGTGCGTCGAGGCGGCTATTCCTCTGCTGTGCGCTCCGCTCGCTGCGTGTCTCCTCTCGCTCTCGCTGCTCGCTGTGTGTTAACGCGCGTCGTCGAAATGGCAGATCAGGCGGCTACGAACGAGACTGCTGCGGCACCCGCCGCCACCGGCACTACGAAGAAGGCAAAGTCTGCGTCGTCTGCGAAGAAGCCGCGCGCCAAGCCTGCGCACCCGCGCACCTCTGAGATGGTGACGGCCGCCATCAAGAGTCTGAAGGAGCGCGGCGGATCGTCGCTGCAGGCGATCAAGAAGTACATTGCCGCGCACTACAAGCTGGACGCGGAGAAGCTGGCGCCGTTTATCAAGAAGTACCTCAAGTCGGCCGTGGTGGCGGGCGAGCTGGTGCAGACGAAGGGGAAGGGCGCGTCCGGCTCTTTCAAGCTTGCCGGCGCCGGCGGCGGGGCGGCTGAGGGCGGCAAGGCTCGTGCTGGCGGTGCCAAGAAGAAGCGCGCCGCTCCGGCCAGCAAGGAGAAGAAGGGCGCCCGTGCGGCCGGCGCAAAGAAGGCTGGTGGCGTGAAGGCGGCGACTGGTCGGAAGGCGGGCGCCGCCAAGAAGGCGTCTGCGGCGTCGGCCGCTCCCGCCGGTGCGAAGAAGGCGGCTGCTGCCAAGCCGGCCAAGGCCAAGTCGCCGTCGAAGGCGAAGAAGGCCGCCAAGGTTCCGACGAAGAAGCCGAAGGCGCCGCGCCCGAAGAAGGCGACGACGCCGTCTAAGGCGAAGGCTTCGCCCAAGAAGAAGAAGTAGAGAGGAATGGGAAAGGAAGGGTTGGCGGTTGACTCCGTCGTCCGCACCCCCCGTCCCCGTCGTCTAGTGGCGCGCAACAGACGCGCGGCCCAAAACGGCCCTTCTCAGGGCCATCAAAGCACGTCGGGAAGGTTTTGATTGTCGTGTTTGTGTTGCGGTGTGGTTGTGTCGTCTGGCGTTTCTGTATGCCCGTGTGTGGATACTGTTTGCGTGCCGTGGTGGTTGGATTGCGGGGGGGGGGGTCGGTGGCGGGTGCGGGCGGCGGTAGCGGTTTTGTCGTTGCGGTTGATTGTCGCCGTTTTTTTTTTTTGGTCGCGGCCGGCCGACGGTTGGTTTTGTGTCATGTTGTTTGAATACTTTGGTTGGCCTGCCTGCCGTCTTCTCGGATGTGTCTTGTCTTGTGTGTGTGTTCTTGCAACGGGGGCGGGGGACGTTGAGATGTGGAAAGGGTCGGTGGCGTTGGACGTGCCTGGCTTTTTGTTTCGTTTTCTTTTCGAAACGAAGCGGCGGCCGGCCGTGTGGTTGACGGCGTCGGCCGATGGGTATTGTGCGCTTTGAGCGCCGCGCCGGGGAGGCATGATGTTGATTGTTGCGCGCGCCAGCAAGCTGGCAGGGGAGAGCGGCTGTGGCGGACGGACGGGAAGTGGAAGTGGTGTTTTGTCTTTGGTTCTGTGGTTGTGGGGCGAGAGGCGACCGACAAAGTTTGCTCGCGACGGAGTGATGTTAGTGGCCCTTAAAAGGGCCGTTTTGTTTGTTGCGTGCGTGGGCGGTGCCCAGCGGCTGGCGCGGTGTTTAGGCGCGCTCGCCGCGGATGCGGCGCGCGAGCTGGATGTCCTTGGGCATGATGGTGACGCGCTTGGCGTGGATTGCGCACAGGTTGGTGTCTTCGAAGAGGCCGACGAGGTAGGCCTCGCTGGCCTCCTGCAGGGCCATGACCGCGGAGCTCTGGAAGCGCAGGTCGGTCTTGAAGTCCTGGGCGATCTCGCGCACTAGGCGCTGGAATGGCAGCTTGCGGATGAGCAGCTCTGTGCTCTTCTGGTAGCGCCTGATTTCTCGCAGGGCGACGGTGCCCGGCCTGTAGCGGTGGGGCTTCTTGACGCCGCCGGTGGCGGGCGCGCTCTTCCTCGCCGCCTTGGTGGCGAGCTGTTTGCGCGGCGCCTTTCCGCCGGTGGACTTGCGGGCCGTTTGCTTTGTGCGGGCCATAGCGGTAGCGGTTAGCGGAGCGGCGTGGAGGCGAGCGAGGTGCTGCGTCGGGTGCTGCCTTGACGACACGGGCGCGCGCCAGCCACCGTGGTGCGCTTATATGCCCTCGGTTGCGCGTGGTGGGGGGAGGGCGGGCCAGAGTCTATATAGGGGGGCTGGCGCGTGCGCCGGGCGCGGCACTCGCAGTCGAGCAGCCGACCCGAGCGGAACGCTGCTCTCTGCACCTGGCGTAGCTGCCCGGGATAGCTCCTTGGAGTGGTCTCTTAATAAGCTGCAACTGGCGTAGCTGCCAGTGACGCTCTTCTGAGCGGCACGAACTCGCGCAAGCTGCTTAACGCTTTCGGGCGCTAAGTGGCAAGAGCTTCGGCTCTACTTCCTGCAACTTCGGTTGCAAACCTCCCCAGCGGGACTCTCCCGTTCTTTAGTAGGGTAATCTCAGTGTCAGGGGCCCGTTCACGTCGGATAACCCCGCGCACTGTAGGCCGCTCTCTTCAACCCGCGCTCTCTTGCGCCGCGCATTGCACTCCGCGCAGATAGGTCGTAGGGATCCCCCTCTTCTGTAGGAACAAGGTACACAGCGCTTTCGCTAAAAAGCAAATATTGTCGTTCCTTAAAAAGAGCAAAATTGTCGTGTTCCATCCTTCCCTATCCGAATAAATAAATACTCCTAAAACAGCAAAGATGTCCGATCTTTCCTGTGCTTCCCCACCACTCACCCGCAGCAAAGCTGCAGCACAAGAGGCGGTAATGCCGGCTACTCCCGCCATCATTTCCGTCCCACTGTCCACCTTCCAGGAGCAAGTTGCCCTGAAGGACCAGCAGATCGCGGAACAGCTAGAGCTGATCGCAGAGCTGATGGGCAGCGAAAACACACGAACAGAAACACCCACACCACACACACAGGCACCTGCTGAACAACAGAAGGACATGCCCCCTATTTCACCTCTGGCGGCCCAGGCACCGACGGAACCGGATCCAGAGCCGACAGAGGAAACAACAAACACAGATCAAGACGGGCCGTGGCAGCAGGTCGGCCCAAGGCGCAAACAGCAGCCAACTACGCAAACAAGTGAGCCCACAAACTCACGAGGCAACGGCCGAGCGCTGCTGCCAACACCATCCATGCCGCGAACAAACAATAACAACACAGGGACCAACACAAACAACCCTGCGACTGCAACCACCGCAAACATACACGCAGCTACGCAGAACACGAACAACACCGCGACTGGCTTCCCACCGGTCATCATCCATAACTATGGAGACCTAAGTCTCCTAAACAAAGAATTTAGCAATAAGCACCGCCCCACAACATACTATTCTAAACTCACTGGGGAACACGCCGCACTGTACGTGGCGAACAAGGCAGACTACACGAATCTACTAGACTTTCTCAAAGAAAGGAAGGTAGAACACTTCACGTACAGGACAGTCTTGGAAAAAACACAGCAGTACGTGATCAAGGGGATAGACTCACGTACCCCGACCGACACGGTACACAACGAACTCTCTGCTCTCGGGTGGGAGTGCATTCGGGTAAACCGGATGTCGGAGTTCGGCACAGCGAGACCGTCGCACAACTACATGGCGGAGCTGGCCGACACGGCCAAATCCCGCGACCTGTTGAAGTTAAAATTATTTCTTCACATGGTCGTTAATGTAGAGGTGTACAACACGCCGCGCACCCCCCAACAATGCCACAACTGCCAGCGCTATGCGCACGCGGGTATCAGATGCGGTCTCGCACCCCGCTGCCGCATTTGCGCTGGCGGTCACACGACCCAACGCTGCAAACTCCCCAATACAGCACCTCGCAAGTGCGCCAACTGTGGTGCTGCCCATCCGGCAAACTACAGAGGGTGCATTGCATACAAAGCAGCTCTGAGGCGCAAACTCGCTAAACATGCGAAACCAACCGCCATCACAGTTCCAAAACCGCCCCCGCGCCCAGTAAGAAGTGGAATATCCTTCGCTGGAGCGGTCGCTGGCAGCCCCAGCAGCGCGGGACGGTCAGAGGAGCCCCAGAGCTCAGAACACGCTCAGCAAACACCCCCAGCAACAGACACACAACAGACAAACACAACAAATGACACCACACCCGCACCGGGCACACCACACGAAACTAGCAACACCACCACCCTACCCCCTGTGATCGCGAACTGCAGCCCACCACAGGCTACAGAAAACACACCCACACAGGGACAACCACAGCGCCAGAGGAGGAGGAGAAGGAGAAACTACCGCAGCACGAAGAACACGACCGCACCACAACAAGTACACAGTCAACAGAACACCAACACACACGAACACATCCCGGACACCAACTCAACAACCCACATAACACACCCACTCACCACAGAAAGCACACAGGCGCCCACAACTGCCACACGAACAAACGACTCGCAGGCCAGCCCCCACCAAACGCCGACTCTGGAACAAGCGGCCGCTAACACGACCAACAACTCCCAGGCCGACATGACCAACATCACTACAACATTCCAGAGAATAATGGAAACATTATTCCCCGGACGCACGACCACCGAAATAGTCACGAAGATTATGGGGTGTGTCTCACAACTCTTCATGCAGTTCATGTCGAGTACGCTCAACTGGACTAGCTTCCAAGCCACTGTCACACCACTCTTAACACTAATACATGGATAATACACCACACCAGCCCCAAAACGCAGACTTAAACACAATCACACAGATCCTGTTTTGGAATGCCAACGGGATCGCAAACAAAAAAGCCGAGATGGCCGCGTTCATGGAGCGAAAGGGTATCCGAATCGCTCTTGTGAACGAAACACTGCTTACGCCTCGCAAACAACTAAACCTCCCAGGTTATTGCGTCTACCGTACCGACCGAGCGGATGGCAGGAGGGGAGGCGGCACGGCAATCATTATACACAGAGACATAGACCACACGAACATCGAGCTCCCAGCACTTGAAAGACTAGAGGCTACGGCCGTCAGGGTCAAGTTCAACGGAGCCAACACCACACTGGTATCGCTATACAATCCACCTAATCACATAGTAACACGCGATATCAGCACAGTACTCAACATAGCACCGCGGGTAATAGCCGCTGGAGACCTCAACGCAAAACACCCTGATTGGAACTCAAGAATACGAACCTCCAACGGCAAGAAACTGTACGAACACGCACTAGGCCGAAACTACATTATACTTGGGCCGGACGTTCCCACGTTCGTGCCTACACAGGCCCGACATAGGCCAGACGTGTTAGACATAGCCCTCATAAAGGGCATCACATGCACACTCAACCTAACGGTTGAAAACGATCTGGACTCAGACCACATGCCTGTAATACTGCACATGGAAGAGACACTGCAGGACATCGAACCACGCAGGATGCTTAACTACAAGCGTGCGAACTGGACACTGTTCAAGGAAACGCTTGATAGTCGCATTCCTGACACCCACGAAATTAACAACACACAGCAAATCGATGAGGCTGTGGAGGCTCTCACAACTGCCGTCCAAGACGCAATGACTGACGCCATTCCATTTACAACACCAAGACAACACTCGACGGCCCTGCCCCAGGAAATCCTGGGCCTTATCTCAATGAGGAACCGCCTCAGGAGATACTGGCAGCGTACCAGGCGCCCGTTCTATAAACTGCACGTCAACAGACTCCAGGGCATAATACGGAATAAAATCCAAACATTCAGAAACGAACAATGGGGACAGAAACTCTCTAGGCTGGATACCACACGTCCTGGCGTGTGGCAGCTGGCCAGACACTTCACCAGGGAGAAACATTACATCCCCACGTTACAAGGACCAGACGGCCCAGCCTACTCCGCGACGGAGAAGGCAGAGCTTATGGCCACAACACTTGCAGCGTCCTTCATGCCGAATCTGGTTCCTTCAGACCCAGCATTCACACTTGAAACGGACCAGGAGGTTACACGGCTTGTAGCCCAGCCCTCGCGCGACGAAATCAGACGTGCTAGCACAAATGAAGTCACATGGGCTATCAAGCACACCAACGCTAGAAAAGCCCCTGGGCCTGATGGCATTCAAAACCGTGTCCTCCAGGAGTTCACGGATAAAGCCGTAGAATACCTCACACACCTAACGAATGCCATCCTGACACACCAACACTTCCCTGACTTTTGGAAGGCGGCCAAGGTCCTGATGTTCAGGAAGCCAGGGAAAGACCACTCCCTCCCACAAAATTACAGACCCATCAGTCTGCTGTGCTCGCTCAGCAAGATTGTTGAGAAGGTAATATTAAAACGTATCACTAGGCATTGCATCGCCAACGACACCCTAAGACCGGAGCAATTCGGTTTTAGGAATCACCACTCGACAACACAACAACTCCTCCGCGTAGTCGAACATATAACACACGGCTACAACATGAACAAAGCCACAGGGGCCGTGTTCCTAGACATCGAAAAGGCTTTCGATCGTCTCTGGCACAACGGACTCATACGCAAACTAAGCGAAGCTGGTTTCCCGGACGGACTCGTACGTCTCATACACTCATATCTCACGAACAGAAGTTTCAACACTAACGTGCAGGATAAACAATCAACACAACACGGTATCCAAGCTGGAGTACCCCAAGGAAGCATCCTGGGGCCCATCTTGTTTAACCTGTACATTAATGACTACCCAGCGACACGAAACACGACGTTAGCCGTCTACGCGGATGACACCGCCATCCTCGCGCAAGACTGGAAACCGTCGAACATCAACTCACGAATACAGACAGCACTCAGAACAGCTGAGCCTTGGCTGGAGCGATGGCGTATTAAAGTAAACGTCGACAAGTGCGAAGCAGTTCTGTTCACACGCAGACCGAAACTACTGCGCAAACACCAACACTGTAGACCGATAACACTACATACACGCCCAATACGTTTCCGAGAGAAAGTCAGATACCTTGGTGTCTGGCTGGACCGGAAACTTACATGGGGGGACCACATCGAATACGTTGCCAACCGAGCGCACGCGAGGCTCAAACAGCTCTACCCAATGCTCAACAGGGAAAGCACACTGAATAGGAGGGTGTCGAGGTCCTTATACACGACACTGATTAGACCTCTGATGACGTACGCAGCTCCCGTCTGGGGATATGCAGCTCCCACACGACTGCGCCGCCTGCAGATCATACAGAACAAAGTGCTACGAATCATTAGCAATGCTCCACGCTACACACGCACCGTGGATCTTCACCATGAATACCGCCTTGATACCATCAAGGAAGTATTCAAGAAACACGCCACACGACTATACAGGAACTCGAGACACTCGAACAATCCTTTCATCCTCACTCTGGGAAACTACGATCACAACCACAGGTGGAAACACAAGCGTCCAAAGACACTGCTAGCTAGGGCATAACCACCTATGGTAAACTAACATACGCAAACAGCGACAAACGTCGGTAAGCCCCTGCATTTCAGCAATACTGACTGGCAACTACCAGCTGCTATTAGAGCCGACCAACAGGCCACAGCAGGGACACCGACGAGCTCGCCCACAGACGCACGAACAATGTCCCAACACTCCCTCACACTGTGCCTCCGGTATATGACCTATCGGACACAAGACCGATAACAAACATAACTGTTGCAGGTTGCAGGACGCTGAACGAGGACTCTGTACCAGCACCCAGCGCCAGCCGCCGAGCAGCACAAGCGCACAACGTCAAGGTATCGACATGCATGATACCCACTACTAACAAAGCCTATCCTTGCACAACCTATCGCAGGCAGCAAGATAACCGCTACTGCTCTTGCCGCCCGACCTAACTTTCGCAGAGGTTTTTTTCCCTTGGCTCTTGCCTTGGCACTTTTTTTCCTCTGCCCTTCAAACCGCTACCCTTCGTCAGATTTCGACCAATCTATCTCCAGATGAGCGCGTATTAATGGTTAATCCTAACCAGACGTACGCAAACATCGCAGTACCCACATCCTGCGACACCTCACTTTAGTGAATACTAACCCTTATGCAGAGATGGCAGTAGACCTTTTGTGTTGGCCATCATGCCGGTGTGGGCGTGGAGGGGCTCCACCTCTTATGAAAAGGCGCCGGGCGCAGACCGTAGCCGACTCGCTAGCGCCGGGTGAGGAGCCAGCCGCTGCAGCAGACGCTTTGCTTGCCTTGAGCTTTTTGAGGATTTAGAAGAGATGACTGGCCGCGGCAAGGGAGGAAAGGGGCTCGGCAAGGGTGGCGCCAAGCGGCACCGCAAGGTGTTGCGCGACAACATCCAGGGCATCACGAAGCCCGCGATCCGCCGCCTGGCTCGCAGGGGCGGCGTGAAGCGCATCTCTGGTCTGATCTACGAGGAGACCCGCGGAGTGCTGAAGGTGTTCCTGGAGAACGTGATCCGCGACGCGGTGACGTACACTGAGCACGCCAAGCGCAAGACTGTGACGGCCATGGACGTGGTGTACGCCCTGAAGAGGCAGGGGCGCACCCTGTACGGTTTCGGCGGTTAGGCGCGTCGCAGCCGGTGTGCTGTGCCGCGTTGGCCTTCCCGCGGCCGTGGGAGAGACGAAAACGGCCCTTTTCAGGGCCACCACACTGTTCGGAAATTGAAAAGTGCGAAAGAGTCTGTGTTGTTGCTGCGTGTGTTGCCTGCCTGCCTTGTTTCTTTCATTCTTCATTTCGTTTGCGTTTGACTGACGTGACGTGACTGGGAGAAAGGAAAGGAAGCGGGTCTTGTGGCTGTGTGTGTGTGTGTGTGTGTGTGTGTGTGTGTGTGTGTGTGTGCGTGCGCGCGCGCGCGAGAGAGGGCGTTGTGTGTTTGTTTTGTTTATCGATCGATGGAGACGCCGGGCTGTGTGTTGTTGTTGTTGTTGTTGTTGTTGTTGTTGTGCGAGAGGCGGTGAATATTTGCGTGGTTTTGGCTGTGTGTTTGCGGCGGCGTTGGAGTTGCCGAGGCAAGGCGTGCCCATAGGCGGCCGGATCAGCTGTTTCGTTTGTATGGGGCGCGCGGGAGTGGAGGGCGGTGTGTCGACACGCTCGTTTAACAGTTGGTGATTATTGCTGTCGTTGTCGTTTGGAAGGCGACTGTGCGTGCGTGGAGGTGCTTGAGGCAAACGAAAAACAAAAGAGAAACGTGTGTGTGGCCACACGGGCTGTGGACGACAAGATGGCGGCGGCTCTTCTTGTTGTTCTTCTCTCTTTCCTTTAGTCCTCTACCGTTAGAGGGGGAGTTGGTGGAGGTTATTGTCGCCTGTGGACATTTGCTCCTCTTTTCTGTGTGTTGTTCTTATCTTTGGTAGTGTGCTTTTTCGGACGTTGCTGTTTGTTGAGAGTGATTATGTGTTCTGTTTGTGCTACTGCTGGAGTAGCGACTCGGGTCTTGCACATCTGTCCCTGTGGTGTTCATATTGCCCAAGGGTCAAGACGTAATAGTCATTTTCTGAATTCCGCGCGGTGGCGTAGAACGCTTGTGCCAGGGCGCGGAATCGTGTTGTGGGTGGTTGTAGGCAGGTCTGCCGCGGGGACGTGTAAGGCCCGTCGTAGAGCGCTCTGCTTTGGACCCTTCTGTAGGCGATGCATCGTCGACCTGGCTGCATAGCCCCTATAGAGGGCGCGCATATTTCCAGTATCGCTACCCCTGTTGCGGGGTCGAGGGAACAGGGGTACAGGATCTGCATCCTGGCGTGAGCGTTTGTGCCAAGTTGCCCTATGTGACACTTCGATGTCAGGCGTGACACCGAGGTACCTCGCAGAATATCTGCCCCTGCAATCGTAGCAGTTGGTATGGTCTTCTTGCCGGCGGCGGCTGTGGAAGTGAAGTTAAGTTAAAGTAAAGTAAAGTAAAGCAAAGCGCGGCGAGGACGACTGAAATTTTGCTTTGGACGTAGGTTTGTGTGGTGGCCCTGAAAAGGGCCGATTGTTGTGAGCCGAGCCGGGCCGGCAAAGCGCGTTGCGTGCAGGGGAGCACGCAGCGCTGCTGGGCGGCGGGTCCGCGTGCCGATTGCCTGGCCTCTCTGTTTAGGCCTTCTTCTCGGTCTTCTTTGGCAGCAGGACGGCCTGGATGTTGGGCAGGACACCACCCTGTGCGATGGTGACGCCCGACAGGAGCTTGTTGAGCTCCTCGTCGTTGCGGATGGCAAGCTGCAGGTGGCGCGGGATGATGCGCGTCTTCTTGTTGTCGCGGGCCGCGTTTCCGGCCAGCTCGAGCACCTCAGCCGCGAGGTACTCCATGACGGCGGCGAGGTAGACGGGCGCCCCGGCGCCGACGCGCTCGGCGTAGTTTCCCTTGCGCAGGAGGCGGTGGATTCTGCCGACCGGGAACTGGAGCCCGGCCCTGCTTGAGCGGGACTTTGACTTGCCCTTGACTTTGCCTCCCTTTCCGCGTCCGGACATGGCGATGCGCTGTGGTGTAAAAAAACGAGACGAGACGAAGGACGGTGCGAGCCGCAGCGAGTCGAGCAGCGGAGTGGCGGCGCCGCCAGGGGTGGGGGTCCTTTATGCTCTCGGGTGCGGCGGCCGGTTGCGCTCGCGGCCCATTGGTCGGCGGCCGCAACGGGGCGAGCTGGTAAAGGTGCGGCGGCGGGGCGCGCTGGGTGCCACTGTGTGGGGAGACGCTGACTAGAGCGGAGCGCTTGCTGCTGGTGTTGCTGCCGTACGTTCTTGTTTGTTTGCGATGCCGCCCAAGACTAGCGGGAAGGCCGCCAAGAAGGCTGGCAAGGCGCAGAAGAACATTTCGAAGGGCGACAAGAAGAAGAAGCGCAAGAGGAAGGAGAGCTATGCCATCTACATCTACAAGGTGCTGAAGCAGGTGCACCCTGACACGGGCATCTCGTCGAAGGCGATGAGCATCATGAACAGCTTCGTGAACGACATTTTCGAGCGCATCGCGGCCGAGGCGTCTCGCCTGGCGCACTACAACAAGCGCTCGACCATCACGTCCCGCGAGATCCAGACCGCTGTGCGGCTGTTGCTGCCTGGCGAGCTGGCCAAGCACGCCGTGAGCGAGGGCACGAAGGCGGTGACCAAGTACACGAGCTCCAAGTAAGGAGGTGGCTCTGGAATGGAAGGAGATCCTCCGTTGCGAGAGCGGCAAAACGGCCCTTTTCAGGGCCACCAAATGGCCTTTGCGGGAAGGGCGGAATTGTTGTTGTTGTTGTTTTTGTTTTGTTTTGTGTGTGAGTGGGTGGACGGTGGCAATAGCTACCGCTTTGGTTGCGACGCGACGGGGTGGGGTGGCCGATGCGATGAATAATTTGATTGTTTATGGGGCGCGTCGCGTGTCGCGTGTTGCGGGGTGCGGCCACGGTGTGACGTGGAATGGAGGCACGTGCGCACAAGTCGTTGTCTGCGAGGGGGGGGGGGGAAGTGCGATCGGTGATGTGCCCTTTGGATGGAGGTGCCGGTTAGTTACGTGACGGGTGGAAACGACACGCGATTGTTGGGAATGTCAGTGTGTAACGACGGCCGTTTGCGGGTCGGTTTGCACGCCATATATGGCGAGGGTGAAATGTGTCTGTAAATGCAGCGTGGAGGCGTGTGAGTGACGTTTAAATGTGAACGCGCATTGAGACACACCACTGTGTATTGCATTGTACGGGCGACACGCACGATGATATGTACCTTTCCCCCGACTCTGATTTCGATAGTCGTGTCTGACCGACTGTGTCTGCTTGTGTGCGTACGACGCACGCACACCGACGTCGTCATTGAAGATGCATGCTCGCGTGTCCAGTGCAGTACAGTAGAGTAAGCGCGACGCTAGAAGACGACGGTCGCTTTGGCGAATGTGCGTACACGTGTTTGTGTGTATGTCGGTGATGTGGTCCGATCCGTCGCCTCTGGGAAACTGTCGATCGGCGCGGTACACCGGACGTCTTGAACACCCGTCATACCGTCATACCGTCATACCGTTGGTACACCGTCGCGCTGAGAACGGTTACCGAAAGGTGAACGAACCTCTGATCGGTCGAATGTCTGGGCAGAACGTGAGGAGAGAATGGTGGAGGAAAGGACAGAGGGGAAAAAACAAATATATATATAGAGAGAGAGAGAGAGAGAGAGAGAGAGAGAGAGAAAACGGAAAAAAAACCAAACAAAACGGAGAAACGCAGTGTAGAGCAACGGAACGTTCCCGTGTCGGAGGTGTATTGTAGCCGCACTGAAATGCGCGTAACGGCGCGGCGGCAAGTGTCTGCCGTGGTGAACGTTACCTTTGACGGCTGAATTGTGCGTTGCGTTGCTTTGCTTTCCCGGATGTGTATGTAACGTAACGTTCGTTGAGATGGTTCTGAGGAAGAATGTACGACAGTGCCCGTGCCGTCTATGTTCGTGTGCAAAGCCATTGTGTGTGTGTGTGTGTGTGTGTGTGTTGTTTTGAGAATTGCGTCCGGGAATGGCGGTGGGCGTGCCCTGCATGTGGCCCGGAAGGCTGTTCGTTTCGCGGTAGTGTGTGGACAGGGGAGGGGCACGCGTAACGCTGCTGGCATGGCATGGCATGGCATTCGGGAGATGGGAGGGGGCAAACGAAGAAAACAAGACGCGGAGGCTATAAAGACGGGGAGGGGCGCGGTGTGGGTGGCTTGCGCTGCGCTCGGCTGGCGCGTGCGGCGTTGTTTTTGTGCAAAAGAAGAGAAAACGAATGGGTTGCCGGGAGGGGGCCGTTGTGGTGTAGCCGCAGACGCGGCTGTCAGTGAACGTGGTGAGACCGAGGGATGCGGGAGGGGCGGGGGCGGGGAAGACGCTAGAAGAAGGAGAAAAACGCTGCTGCAACCAACATAAAATGAGGCCCTTTGTAACCTGCCAGCAACAAAACAACAACAAAAAAAAAAAAAGGCGTCTATCAACATTGAATGTAAATGGAAATGGACCCAAGTGTAACCTCCCCGCACAAATAGTCGTAAGTAAGTGAGTGAGTGAGTGAGTGAGTGAGTGAGTGAGTGAATGATGATAAAAATGTGCCAGAATGTTGTTAACGTCCCTAGAAAATGAACGAACGAAGATTGATGAGAAACGCGCGATAATATGATGAATGGAAATAATGAACCATGAACATCTCAACAGACATAATTGAAAACCCGATAAACGTTGTAAGGGCAGCGCTGGCTGACCTTCGGCCCTGTGTATTCTGAAACGCCCCCCTTTGAACAACAATGTATACAAAACTGTGCTTAAACTGACACACAATATTTTGAGCGCAACGCAATCTGACTATCAAAGATCCCTGCAAAAGAATGGCCCTGAGTAACATTAAAGTACACCTGTCGGAAATCACTTACCTCACAAAAATCTTCATTACTCGAACTACTGCAATACAGCGAGCACCACTGCTGCCAGCTAAATAAGAGATTCCAAACTACGGAGGGCACTAACTACCGATAGGGATAGTTAGCAAAGTAAAGATGTTTAATAGAGAACAACAAACAATGTATTTACCCTTAATATCATCACCAGTCATAATATATGTAATTTGAAACGTCCGCCATCTCTGTCCTCACATGCACCAGTGCTGGCGGCTCACCCCTAACTGCGCAACGCTACGCGCTGTTCACATCCAGCTATAGCAGTTCATGACAACAACAATGCAAACTAGCCACAGACTGCACACAGCACAGGCAGTGATTTTCACGCGGAGCGCTACGTGGCATTACCAATATAAAAATCTAAACAAACAGCGTACGTACAAATTAGAATAAAAAGAGCAAAAGATCGTTACGTCAAAAAAAAAAAAAAAAAAAACAAAAAAGACAAAAGAGAAAAAACAAACTGCATCTATATGTGCTCTTAACTGTAGATACCTGTACACAGCGTCGTGCAATGAATGCCGGCTCACATTTAATTTTGATTGTTGGAGGAAATGCGTAGGAAATATTATTTAAATGGAAATGAATGGTTGTACTTTAAAAAAGTTTGTTTGGAAACAAAGTATTATTGGGGCATTTTGTTGTGAAGAAAATAGTTACAATTGACATACAGTATTAGATTTGCGCAATGCAGCTTCATTACCTTACCTGTAATAACAGTATGCATCGTCCCGAACGGAGACCAGAGTCGCGAGAAGAGCACGCCGCCGCCCGCTCAGTACAACCGTCCACTCGCTAATACTGTCGACTGACTACTACCTCTCCCGACCCGCCACATATAGATGACAACTGTTCCTGCCGACCCGCTACGTGCTACTAGTGTCGTGTGGCGCAGACTAGCGACGATAAGAAACGCTCTGGTCAGAGATTGTGTCGTGCCTCGCCATCGCTGGTAATGAGTACATACGTGTTTCAGCGCGCGTACCGGAAGACGCAGTGCGGAGCCAGAGACTGTGTTGTCGAGGCCGTCGACGCAGTGCATGTCGGTCGGTCGAGTGCGTGCGGGAGGGCAGAGAGGCAGCGTCGGCACGGAGATGCACGCACGGGGGCTGCGGCGTGGCGCGTTTGCGGTAGGCGCCTTTGGTGGCAACGGCCGGGACAAGCAGCGGTGTATGGTGTGGTGCGGGCCGGACAGGGGCGGAGGAGGAGGAGGAGGCGGCGCGACGATGGCATTGGGGCGGAAACGGGGACGGGGACGGCGACGGCGGATGTTGAGAGGCGTCACGCGCGGACCGACACAGACGCACAGATAGATAGGTAGGAAGAAGAAGAAGGGGCGGCTGGTGAGTGAGTGCAATTTAGGCGGTAGACACAAGAGGTCGGCACGGCATTTGCGTGATGTGGCGTTGTGACGGGGTGTGCTCGCTTGCCTCGTTTTGTTGATGCGCGCAGGAAGATGTGCAGAGCAGCGGCGGGCGGCTCGGCTCGGTTCGGTTTGGCCCGGCGGGCCGCGCTGTTGTCGCGGACGTGAGCGCCCCCTGGCGGGTGGCCGGAGGCGGCGCGGCGTGTTGGACGTGTGGCTGGCGGCAGTGCACAATTGCGAGTGGCTGGCGGTGTGGCGGTTGGCGCGTCGGGCGGCCGAGAGAGAGGAGAGGTATGTGTTTGCGGGCGCCTTTGCTGCGCGGCGTCGTGCAGGGCGGGCGGGCGGGCGCCTGTCGACTGTGTGTGTGTGTGTGTGTGTGTGTGTGTGGCGAATTGGCGGCGTTGTGCTCCGGCCGAAGGCGTCTGGAGAGGAGAGTTGGTCGTGATGTCATGTCGCGCCGTGTCATGTTTGCGAAACGGCTGCCGAGAGGTGTGGTGGTAGCGAGCCGGTCGGTGTCGGTGCGATGGGAATGTGCGTTTGGCGGTTTCGGTGTGCTTTTTGCGGCGTGAGAGTGGGGCGGGCGGGCAGGCTTGCTGTTGTTGGTTCCTTGTGTCTTGTGTGTAGCTTGATGGCAACGTGGAAGGGCGCCGGTTTCGAGCCGTGCGTGTGGTTGTCGACGTTGACTGGTTGGGGTGTGCCGTTGCACGTGCATGTTTGGGTCGTTGGTGTGGTTTTGGCTGGCTGGCTGGCTGGCTGGCTGTGTGTGTGTACGACGGGAAGGGGGAGGCGGCGGTGGATAGTGCAGTAGTTGTGTCGTTGGCACGGGCGTCGGGTGCGGCTGTGCGTAGTGGCGGAAAGGTGTCGGTTGCGGGAAGCGAGGCCGTCGTTGGCGGTGTCGCGTGCCTTCGTGAATCGAGTGGGGGCGGGGAAAGGAGCAGCGTGCCGCTGCGTCGTGGCCGTTAGCCAGAGGCTGTGCTTTGATAGTTTTGTGGACGGTTCGTGCGAGGCGATTTGTTGCCTGCCCTATGTTTGTTTGTTTGTTGTTTTGGAGACGACGACTGGTTGGTGGCGTGCGCGCGAGCGAAGTGGCGGTGTGCGTTTCCCGTGTCGACTGCCGGCCGGCGACAGGTGCGCCGTCGGTGGGGTGGGTGGCCGGCACAAGTAGGGGCGGCGGCGTCGTTGCGGTGTGTTTGTGTTGTCGGCGACAGCTGTTTGTGCGGTGCGTGTGAATGGTGGTGCAAACGTGTGCTGGCGTTGAGGCTGCGACCGCGGCGTGTTGTTGGTTGATGTTGAACAGCGGCTGTGTGCGGTGGTGGTGTTGCCGCACGTGCATCCGGCCCGGCGCGGAAAGCGCAGTTGCGGCGGCCCTTCGGTGCCAGCCACGTCGCGTGAGCGGCGGGTTGCTCTGGTCGACACGTGGTGCTCTGGTTTGTTGTTTGGTGCCCTTTGGCCGGTGGGTGGTCCGTGTGTCTCGGTATCTGGTCGTGGTCGTGCTGCCCGTTTGTCGGCGTTGTCCTGTGGCTTCGCTTTTGTTTTTGCGGCGTGCCGACGACCCGACGCGACCTTTACACCCAAAGTGTGGCGCCCGAAGGTGAACCAACGTCGTAATCCGACCTGGGCGCTTAAGCTCTAAGCCTAAGCTGAGCGAACCGAACCTGTAGCGTTGCGTAGCGTGAGGTGCGGTGAGGTCAGCCTCAGCGCCAAGTAAGCCAAGCTGTCCGGCCGTGAGGTGGGTGGGTAGGTAGGTGCGGCTGCTGCGGCCACCTGACGCCCGACGTGTGTTTGAATGCTTAACCTAAGTTTGAGGCTTAACCTAACCCAAGTGGCCTTAACCTAACCTAACCTAACCTAACCTCTGACGCCCGACGTGTGTTTGAATGCTTAACCTAAGTTTGACGCTTAACCTAACACCGACCCTTAACCTAACCGAGGTGCCCCTAACCTAACCTTAATGTAACGTAACCTAACCTAACCTCTGACGCCTGACGTGTGTTTTGAATGCTTAACCTAACCCAAGTGCCCTTAACCTAACCCACGTCCACCGAACCTAACCGAGACGTGTGAACCTAATGTCTAACTCGTAACGCGTGATGTTGGCTGTCGTGTGTGCTGACGGCAGATTGGGTTGGTCTGTAGTTGCGGATTTCGGGTTTGCCTCGGGCGAGGGGTTGGCTCGTAAGCGGCGAGGGGCGCTCCGGCGGAGCATGTTGCTTTGCAGGCGGCGCCCGTTTTTGCGGCGGGCACAATTGAAATTGTTGGGAAACGAACGAAAGGGCTGTGAATGTTGGCGGGCGAGAGGAGGAGGACGTGGCCCGACGGCTGCGGGCCGATCGGGAAACGGTGGGAGGGCGATGGGGCGGCGGAGGTGCGTTTGCACGGCCGTCATCGCCGCACGCCTCCGCTTGTGTGGCTGTGGCGCCGGCCGCGCTGGCCGGGCTGCCGCGGCGACGGTGCGGGGCTTTTGCCGAAGGTTTGGCCATTGTGGCCGGTCGCCGGCTGGGGCTGTGGGGGCGGCATTTGGGCGTGGGCGGCGATTCTCGGCGGGCCGACCCAGGCTGTAGCGCGCGGTGGCTGCAGTTTGGCCGTGGTTTGCGGCGCTGCCGTGGCGACTGGTTGGCGACTGTGGTGTGGCTGTGTGTAGCCCCATCCTCGGTGGTTTGAAAGGCGCGGGTGGTTGTGGCGCAGGTGTGGGGCTGCTCCGCACAGGCTGTCGGACGTTGGGCGGTAGCAAGCGCGGGAGGCGCGGCGCGGCGGCGCGCAGAGTGGCGGCCGCTCTCTCGGCCGTCCGCGCCCGCCCGCGACACTGGCTGGGCCTGTGCGTCGAGGCGGCTATTCCTCTGCTGTGCGCTCCGCTCGCTGCGTGTCTCCTCTCGCTCTCGCTGCTCGCTGTGTGTTAACGCGCGTCGTCGAAATGGCAGATCAGGCGGCTACGAACGAGACTGCTGCGGCACCCGCCGCCACCGGCACTACGAAGAAGGCAAAGTCTGCGTCGTCTGCGAAGAAGCCGCGCGCCAAGCCTGCGCACCCGCGCACCTCTGAGATGGTGACGGCCGCCATCAAGAGTCTGAAGGAGCGCGGCGGATCGTCGCTGCAGGCGATCAAGAAGTACATTGCCGCGCACTACAAGCTGGACGCGGAGAAGCTGGCGCCGTTTATCAAGAAGTACCTCAAGTCGGCCGTGGTGGCGGGCGAGCTGGTGCAGACGAAGGGGAAGGGCGCGTCCGGCTCTTTCAAGCTTGCCGGCGCCGGCGGCGGGGCGGCTGAGGGCGGCAAGGCTCGTGCTGGCGGTGCCAAGAAGAAGCGCGCCGCTCCGGCCAGCAAGGAGAAGAAGGGCGCCCGTGCGGCCGGCGCAAAGAAGGCTGGTGGCGTGAAGGCGGCGACTGGTCGGAAGGCGGGCGCCGCCAAGAAGGCGTCTGCGGCGTCGGCCGCTCCCGCCGGTGCGAAGAAGGCGGCTGCTGCCAAGCCGGCCAAGGCCAAGTCGCCGTCGAAGGCGAAGAAGGCCGCCAAGGTTCCGACGAAGAAGCCGAAGGCGCCGCGCCCGAAGAAGGCGACGACGCCGTCTAAGGCGAAGGCTTCGCCCAAGAAGAAGAAGTAGAGAGGAATGGGAAAGGAAGGGTTGGCGGTTGACTCCGTCGTCCGCACCCCCCGTCCCCGTCGTCTAGTGGCGCGCAACAGACGCGCGGCCCAAAACGGCCCTTCTCAGGGCCATCAAAGCACGTCGGGAAGGTTTTGATTGTCGTGTTTGTGTTGCGGTGTGGTTGTGTCGTCTGGCGTTTCTGTATGCCCGTGTGTGGATACTGTTTGCGTGCCGTGGTGGTTGGATTGCGGGGGGGGGGTCGGTGGCGGGTGCGGGCGGCGGTAGCGGTTTTGTCGTTGCGGTTGATTGTCGCCGTTTTTTTTTTTTGGTCGCGGCCGGCCGACGGTTGGTTTTGTGTCATGTTGTTTGAATACTTTGGTTGGCCTGCCTGCCGTCTTCTCGGATGTGTCTTGTCTTGTGTGTGTGTTCTTGCAACGGGGGCGGGGGACGTTGAGATGTGGAAAGGGTCGGTGGCGTTGGACGTGCCTGGCTTTTTGTTTCGTTTTCTTTTCGAAACGAAGCGGCGGCCGGCCGTGTGGTTGACGGCGTCGGCCGATGGGTATTGTGCGCTTTGAGCGCCGCGCCGGGGAGGCATGATGTTGATTGTTGCGCGCGCCAGCAAGCTGGCAGGGGAGAGCGGCTGTGGCGGACGGACGGGAAGTGGAAGTGGTGTTTTGTCTTTGGTTCTGTGGTTGTGGGGCGAGAGGCGACCGACAAAGTTTGCTCGCGACGGAGTGATGTTAGTGGCCCTTAAAAGGGCCGTTTTGTTTGTTGCGTGCGTGGGCGGTGCCCAGCGGCTGGCGCGGTGTTTAGGCGCGCTCGCCGCGGATGCGGCGCGCGAGCTGGATGTCCTTGGGCATGATGGTGACGCGCTTGGCGTGGATTGCGCACAGGTTGGTGTCTTCGAAGAGGCCGACGAGGTAGGCCTCGCTGGCCTCCTGCAGGGCCATGACCGCGGAGCTCTGGAAGCGCAGGTCGGTCTTGAAGTCCTGGGCGATCTCGCGCACTAGGCGCTGGAATGGCAGCTTGCGGATGAGCAGCTCTGTGCTCTTCTGGTAGCGCCTGATTTCTCGCAGGGCGACGGTGCCCGGCCTGTAGCGGTGGGGCTTCTTGACGCCGCCGGTGGCGGGCGCGCTCTTCCTCGCCGCCTTGGT
Organism: Schistocerca cancellata; assembly: GCF_023864275.1. NCBI lineage: Eukaryota > Metazoa > Arthropoda > Insecta > Orthoptera > Acrididae > Schistocerca > Schistocerca cancellata. The sequence goes on from NW_026047172.1 coordinate 1,252,227, forward strand.
GGCGAGCTGTTTGCGCGGCGCCTTTCCGCCGGTGGACTTGCGGGCCGTTTGCTTTGTGCGGGCCATAGCGGTAGCGGTTAGCGGAGCGGCGTGGAGGCGAGCGAGGTGCTGCGTCGGGTGCTGCCTTGACGACACGGGCGCGCGCCAGCCACCGTGGTGCGCTTATATGCCCTCGGTTGCGCGTGGTGGGGGGAGGGCGGGCCAGAGTCTATATAGGGGGGCTGGCGCGTGCGCCGGGCGCAGACCGTAGCCGACTCGCTAGCGCCGGGTGAGGAGCCAGCCGCTGCAGCAGACGCTTTGCTTGCCTTGAGCTTTTTGAGGATTTAGAAGAGATGACTGGCCGCGGCAAGGGAGGAAAGGGGCTCGGCAAGGGTGGCGCCAAGCGGCACCGCAAGGTGTTGCGCGACAACATCCAGGGCATCACGAAGCCCGCGATCCGCCGCCTGGCTCGCAGGGGCGGCGTGAAGCGCATCTCTGGTCTGATCTACGAGGAGACCCGCGGAGTGCTGAAGGTGTTCCTGGAGAACGTGATCCGCGACGCGGTGACGTACACTGAGCACGCCAAGCGCAAGACTGTGACGGCCATGGACGTGGTGTACGCCCTGAAGAGGCAGGGGCGCACCCTGTACGGTTTCGGCGGTTAGGCGCGTCGCAGCCGGTGTGCTGTGCCGCGTTGGCCTTCCCGCGGCCGTGGGAGAGACGAAAACGGCCCTTTTCAGGGCCACCACACTGTTCGGAAATTGAAAAGTGCGAAAGAGTCTGTGTTGTTGCTGCGTGTGTTGCCTGCCTGCCTTGTTTCTTTCATTCTTCATTTCGTTTGCGTTTGACTGACGTGACGTGACTGGGAGAAAGGAAAGGAAGCGGGTCTTGTGGCTGTGTGTGTGTGTGTGTGTGTTGTGTGTGTGTGTGTGTGTGTGTGCGTGCGCGCGCGCGCGAGAGAGGGCGTTGTGTGTTTGTTTTGTTTATCGATCGATGGAGACGCCGGGCTGTGTGTTGTTGTTGTTGTTGTTGTTGTTGTTGTGCGAGAGGCGGTGAATATTTGCGTGGTTTTGGCTGTGTGTTTGCGGCGGCGTTGGAGTTGCCGAGGCAAGGCGTGCCCATAGGCGGCCGGATCAGCTGTTTCGTTTGTATGGGGCGCGCGGGAGTGGAGGGCGGTGTGTCGACACGCTCGTTTAACAGTTGGTGATTATTGCTGTCGTTGTCGTTTGGAAGGCGACTGTGCGTGCGTGGAGGTGCTTGAGGCAAACGAAAAACAAAAGAGAAACGTGTGTGTGGCCACACGGGCTGTGGACGACAAGATGGCGGCGGCTCTTCTTGTTGTTCTTCTCTCTTTCCTTTAGTCCTCTACCGTTAGAGGGGGAGTTGGTGGAGGTTATTGTCGCCTGTGGACATTTGCTCCTCTTTTCTGTGTGTTGTTCTTATCTTTGGTAGTGTGCTTTTTCGGACGTTGCTGTTTGTTGAGAGTGATTATGTGTTCTGTTTGTGCTACTGCTGGAGTAGCGACTCGGGTCTTGCACATCTGTCCCTGTGGTGTTCATATTGCCCAAGGGTCAAGACGTAATAGTCATTTTCTGAATTCCGCGCGGTGGCGTAGAACGCTTGTGCCAGGGCGCGGAATCGTGTTGTGGGTGGTTGTAGGCAGGTCTGCCGCGGGGACGTGTAAGGCCCGTCGTAGAGCGCTCTGCTTTGGACCCTTCTGTAGGCGATGCATCGTCGACCTGGCTGCATAGCCCCTATAGAGGGCGCGCATATTTCCAGTATCGCTACCCCTGTTGCGGGGTCGAGGGAACAGGGGTACAGGATCTGCATCCTGGCGTGAGCGTTTGTGCCAAGTTGCCCTATGTGACACTTCGATGTCAGGCGTGACACCGAGGTACCTCGCAGAATATCTGCCCCTGCAATCGTAGCAGTTGGTATGGTCTTCTTGCCGGCGGCGGCTGTGGAAGTGAAGTTAAGTTAAAGTAAAGTAAAGTAAAGCAAAGCGCGGCGAGGACGACTGAAATTTTGCTTTGGACGTAGGTTTGTGTGGTGGCCCTGAAAAGGGCCGATTGTTGTGAGCCGAGCCGGGCCGGCAAAGCGCGTTGCGTGCAGGGGAGCACGCAGCGCTGCTGGGCGGCGGGTCCGCGTGCCGATTGCCTGGCCTCTCTGTTTAGGCCTTCTTCTCGGTCTTCTTTGGCAGCAGGACGGCCTGGATGTTGGGCAGGACACCACCCTGTGCGATGGTGACGCCCGACAGGAGCTTGTTGAGCTCCTCGTCGTTGCGGATGGCAAGCTGCAGGTGGCGCGGGATGATGCGCGTCTTCTTGTTGTCGCGGGCCGCGTTTCCGGCCAGCTCGAGCACCTCAGCCGCGAGGTACTCCATGACGGCGGCGAGGTAGACGGGCGCCCCGGCGCCGACGCGCTCGGCGTAGTTTCCCTTGCGCAGGAGGCGGTGGATTCTGCCGACCGGGAACTGGAGCCCGGCCCTGCTTGAGCGGGACTTTGACTTGCCCTTGACTTTGCCTCCCTTTCCGCGTCCGGACATGGCGATGCGCTGTGGTGTAAAAAAACGAGACGAGACGAAGGACGGTGCGAGCCGCAGCGAGTCGAGCAGCGGAGTGGCGGCGCCGCCAGGGGTGGGGGTCCTTTATGCTCTCGGGTGCGGCGGCCGGTTGCGCTCGCGGCCCATTGGTCGGCGGCCGCAACGGGGCGAGCTGGTAAAGGTGCGGCGGCGGGGCGCGCTGGGTGCCACTGTGTGGGGAGACGCTGACTAGAGCGGAGCGCTTGCTGCTGGTGTTGCTGCCGTACGTTCTTGTTTGTTTGCGATGCCGCCCAAGACTAGCGGGAAGGCCGCCAAGAAGGCTGGCAAGGCGCAGAAGAACATTTCGAAGGGCGACAAGAAGAAGAAGCGCAAGAGGAAGGAGAGCTATGCCATCTACATCTACAAGGTGCTGAAGCAGGTGCACCCTGACACGGGCATCTCGTCGAAGGCGATGAGCATCATGAACAGCTTCGTGAACGACATTTTCGAGCGCATCGCGGCCGAGGCGTCTCGCCTGGCGCACTACAACAAGCGCTCGACCATCACGTCCCGCGAGATCCAGACCGCTGTGCGGCTGTTGCTGCCTGGCGAGCTGGCCAAGCACGCCGTGAGCGAGGGCACGAAGGCGGTGACCAAGTACACGAGCTCCAAGTAAGGAGGTGGCTCTGGAATGGAAGGAGATCCTCCGTTGCGAGAGCGGCAAAACGGCCCTTTTCAGGGCCACCAAATGGCCTTTGCGGGAAGGGCGGAATTGTTGTTGTTGTTGTTTTTGTTTTGTTTTGTGTGTGAGTGGGTGGACGGTGGCAATAGCTACCGCTTTGGTTGCGACGCGACGGGGTGGGGTGGCCGATGCGATGAATAATTTGATTGTTTATGGGGCGCGTCGCGTGTCGCGTGTTGCGGGGTGCGGCCACGGTGTGACGTGGAATGGAGGCACGTGCGCACAAGTCGTTGTCTGCGAGGGGGGGGGGGGGAAGTGCGATCGGTGATGTGCCCTTTGGATGGAGGTGCCGGTTAGTTACGTGACGGGTGGAAACGACACGCGATTGTTGGGAATGTCAGTGTGTAACGACGGCCGTTTGCGGGTCGGTTTGCACGCCATATATGGCGAGGGTGAAATGTGTCTGTAAATGCAGCGTGGAGGCGTGTGAGTGACGTTTAAATGTGAACGCGCATTGAGACACACCACTGTGTATTGCATTGTACGGGCGACACGCACGATGATATGTACCTTTCCCCCGACTCTGATTTCGATAGTCGTGTCTGACCGACTGTGTCTGCTTGTGTGCGTACGACGCACGCACACCGACGTCGTCATTGAAGATGCATGCTCGCGTGTCCAGTGCAGTACAGTAGAGTAAGCGCGACGCTAGAAGACGACGGTCGCTTTGGCGAATGTGCGTACACGTGTTTGTGTGTATGTCGGTGATGTGGTCCGATCCGTCGCCTCTGGGAAACTGTCGATCGGCGCGGTACACCGGACGTCTTGAACACCCGTCATACCGTCATACCGTCATACCGTTGGTACACCGTCGCGCTGAGAACGGTTACCGAAAGGTGAACGAACCTCTGATCGGTCGAATGTCTGGGCAGAACGTGAGGAGAGAATGGTGGAGGAAAGGACAGAGGGGAAAAAACAAATATATATATAGAGAGAGAGAGAGAGAGAGAGAGAGAGAGAGAGAAAACGGAAAAAAAACCAAACAAAACGGAGAAACGCAGTGTAGAGCAACGGAACGTTCCCGTGTCGGAGGTGTATTGTAGCCGCACTGAAATGCGCGTAACGGCGCGGCGGCAAGTGTCTGCCGTGGTGAACGTTACCTTTGACGGCTGAATTGTGCGTTGCGTTGCTTTGCTTTCCCGGATGTGTATGTAACGTAACGTTCGTTGAGATGGTTCTGAGGAAGAATGTACGACAGTGCCCGTGCCGTCTATGTTCGTGTGCAAAGCCATTGTGTGTGTGTGTGTGTGTGTGTGTGTTGTTTTGAGAATTGCGTCCGGGAATGGCGGTGGGCGTGCCCTGCATGTGGCCCGGAAGGCTGTTCGTTTCGCGGTAGTGTGTGGACAGGGGAGGGGCACGCGTAACGCTGCTGGCATGGCATGGCATGGCATTCGGGAGATGGGAGGGGGCAAACGAAGAAAACAAGACGCGGAGGCTATAAAGACGGGGAGGGGCGCGGTGTGGGTGGCTTGCGCTGCGCTCGGCTGGCGCGTGCGGCGTTGTTTTTGTGCAAAAGAAGAGAAAACGAATGGGTTGCCGGGAGGGGGCCGTTGTGGTGTAGCCGCAGACGCGGCTGTCAGTGAACGTGGTGAGACCGAGGGATGCGGGAGGGGCGGGGGCGGGGAAGACGCTAGAAGAAGGAGAAAAACGCTGCTGCAACCAACATAAAATGAGGCCCTTTGTAACCTGCCAGCAACAAAACAACAACAAAAAAAAAAAAAGGCGTCTATCAACATTGAATGTAAATGGAAATGGACCCAAGTGTAACCTCCCCGCACAAATAGTCGTAAGTAAGTGAGTGAGTGAGTGAGTGAGTGAGTGAGTGAGTGAATGATGATAAAAATGTGCCAGAATGTTGTTAACGTCCCTAGAAAATGAACGAACGAAGATTGATGAGAAACGCGCGATAATATGATGAATGGAAATAATGAACCATGAACATCTCAACAGACATAATTGAAAACCCGATAAACGTTGTAAGGGCAGCGCTGGCTGACCTTCGGCCCTGTGTATTCTGAAACGCCCCCCTTTGAACAACAATGTATACAAAACTGTGCTTAAACTGACACACAATATTTTGAGCGCAACGCAATCTGACTATCAAAGATCCCTGCAAAAGAATGGCCCTGAGTAACATTAAAGTACACCTGTCGGAAATCACTTACCTCACAAAAATCTTCATTACTCGAACTACTGCAATACAGCGAGCACCACTGCTGCCAGCTAAATAAGAGATTCCAAACTACGGAGGGCACTAACTACCGATAGGGATAGTTAGCAAAGTAAAGATGTTTAATAGAGAACAACAAACAATGTATTTACCCTTAATATCATCACCAGTCATAATATATGTAATTTGAAACGTCCGCCATCTCTGTCCTCACATGCACCAGTGCTGGCGGCTCACCCCTAACTGCGCAACG
>NW_026047172.1:1258391-1295612 GCF_023864275.1 Schistocerca cancellata
CTGCTCGACTCGCTGCGGCTCGCACCGTCCTTCGTCTCGTCTCGTTTTTTTACACCACAGCGCATCGCCATGTCCGGACGCGGAAAGGGAGGCAAAGTCAAGGGCAAGTCAAAGTCCCGCTCAAGCAGGGCCGGGCTCCAGTTCCCGGTCGGCAGAATCCACCGCCTCCTGCGCAAGGGAAACTACGCCGAGCGCGTCGGCGCCGGGGCGCCCGTTCTACCTCGCCGCCGTCATGGAGTACCTCGCGGCTGAGGTGCTCGAGCTGGCCGGAAACGCGGCCCGCGACAACAAGAAGACGCGCATCATCCCGCGCCACCTGCAGCTTGCCATCCGCAACGACGAGGAGCTCAACAAGCTCCTGTCGGGCGTCACCATCGCACAGGGTGGTGTCCTGCCCAACATCCAGGCCGTCCTGCTGCCAAAGAAGACCGAGAAGAAGGCCTAAACAGAGAGGCCAGGCAATCGGCACGCGGACCCGCCGCCCAGCAGCGCTGCGTGCTCCCCTGCACGCAACGCGCTTTGCCGGCCCGGCTCGGCTCACAACAATCGGCCCTTTTCAGGGCCACCACACAAACCTACGTCCAAAGCAAAATTTCAGTCGTCCTCGCCGCGCTTTGCTTTACTTTACTTTACTTTAACTTAACTTCACTTCCACAGCCGCCGCCGGCAAGAAGACCATACCAACTGCTACGATTGCAGGGGCAGATATTCTGCGAGGTACCTCGGTGTCACGCCTGACATCGAAGTGTCACATAGGGCAACTTGGCACAAACGCTCACGCCAGGATGCAGATCCTGTACCCCTGTTCCCTCGACCCCGCAACAGGGGTAGCGATACTGGAAATATGCGCGCCCTCTATAGGGGCTATGCAGCCAGGTCGACGATGCATCGCCTACAGAAGGGTCCAAAGCAGAGCGCTCTACGACGGGCCTTACACGTCCCCGCGGCAGACCTGCCTACAACCACCCACAACACGATTCCGCGCCCTGGCACAAGCGTTCTACGCCACCGCGCGGAATTCAGAAAATGACTATTACGTCTTGACCCTTGGGCAATATGAACACCACAGGGACAGATGTGCAAGACCCGAGTCGCTACTCCAGCAGTAGCACAAACAGAACACATAATCACTCTCAACAAACAGCAACGTCCGAAAAAGCACACTACCAAAGATAAGAACAACACACAGAAAAGAGGAGCAAATGTCCACAGGCGACAATAACCTCCACCAACTCCCCCTCTAACGGTAGAAGGGACTAAAGGAAAGAGAGAAGAACAACAAGAAGAGCCGCCGCCATCTTGTCGTCCACAGCCCGTGTGGCCACACACACGTTTCTCTTTTGTTTTTCGTTTGCCTCAAGCACCTCCACGCACGCACAGTCGCCTTCCAAACGACAACGACAGCAATAATCACCAACTGTTAAACGAGCGTGTCGACACACCGCCCTCCACTCCCGCGCGCCCCATACAAACGAAACAGCTGATCCGGCCGCCTATGGGCACGCCTTGCCTCGGCAACTCCAACGCCGCCGCAAACACACAGCCAAAACCACGCAAATATTCACCGCCTCTCGCACAACAACAACAACAACAACAACAACAACACACAGCCCGGCGTCTCCATCGATCGATAAACAAAACAAACACACAACGCCCTCTCTCGCGCGCGCGCGCACGCACACACACACACACACACACACACACACACACACACACACACAGCCACAAGACCCGCTTCCTTTCCTTTCTCCCAGTCACGTCACGTCAGTCAAACGCAAACGAAATGAAGAATGAAAGAAACAAGGCAGGCAGGCAACACACGCAGCAACAACACAGACTCTTTCGCACTTTTCAATTTCCGAACAGTGTGGTGGCCCTGAAAAGGGCCGTTTTCGTCTCTCCCACGGCCGCGGGAAGGCCAACGCGGCACAGCACACCGGCTGCGACGCGCCTAACCGCCGAAACCGTACAGGGTGCGCCCCTGCCTCTTCAGGGCGTACACCACGTCCATGGCCGTCACAGTCTTGCGCTTGGCGTGCTCAGTGTACGTCACCGCGTCGCGGATCACGTTCTCCAGGAACACCTTCAGCACTCCGCGGGTCTCCTCGTAGATCAGACCAGAGATGCGCTTCACGCCGCCCCTGCGAGCCAGGCGGCGGATCGCGGGCTTCGTGATGCCCTGGATGTTGTCGCGCAACACCTTGCGGTGCCGCTTGGCGCCACCCTTGCCGAGCCCCTTTCCTCCCTTGCCGCGGCCAGTCATCTCTTCTAAATCCTCAAAAAGCTCAAGGCAAGCAAAGCGTCTGCTGCAGCGGCTGGCTCCTCACCCGGCGCTAGCGAGTCGGCTACGGTCTGCGCCCGGCGCACGCGCCAGCCCCCCTATATAGACTCTGGCCCGCCCTCCCCCCACCACGCGCAACCGAGGGCATATAAGCGCACCACGGTGGCTGGCGCGCGCCCGTGTCGTCAAGGCAGCACCCGACGCAGCACCTCGCTCGCCTCCACGCCGCTCCGCTAACCGCTACCGCTATGGCCCGCACAAAGCAAACGGCCCGCAAGTCCACCGGCGGAAAGGCGCCGCGCAAACAGCTCGCCACCAAGGCGGCGAGGAAGAGCGCGCCCGCCACCGGCGGCGTCAAGAAGCCCCACCGCTACAGGCCGGGCACCGTCGCCCTGCGAGAAATCAGGCGCTACCAGAAGAGCACAGAGCTGCTCATCCGCAAGCTGCCATTCCAGCGCCTAGTGCGCGAGATCGCCCAGGACTTCAAGACCGACCTGCGCTTCCAGAGCTCCGCGGTCATGGCCCTGCAGGAGGCCAGCGAGGCCTACCTCGTCGGCCTCTTCGAAGACACCAACCTGTGCGCAATCCACGCCAAGCGCGTCACCATCATGCCCAAGGACATCCAGCTCGCGCGCCGCATCCGCGGCGAGCGCGCCTAAACACCGCGCCAGCCGCTGGGCACCGCCCACGCACGCAACAAACAAAACGGCCCTTTTAAGGGCCACTAACATCACTCCGTCGCGAGCAAACTTTGTCGGTCGCCTCTCGCCCCACAACCACAGAACCAAAGACAAAACACCACTTCCACTTCCCGTCCGTCCGCCACAGCCGCTCTCCCCTGCCAGCTTGCTGGCGCGCGCAACAATCAACATCATGCCTCCCCGGCGCGGCGCTCAAAGCGCACAATACCCATCGGCCGACGCCGTCAACCACACGGCCGGCCGCCGCTTCGTTTCGAAAAGAAAACGAAACAAAAAGCCAGGCACGTCCAACGCCACCGACCCTTTCCACATCTCAACGTCCCCCGCCCCCGTTGCAAGAACACACACACAAGACAAGACACATCCGAGAAGACGGCAGGCAGGCCAACCAAAGTATTCAAACAACATGACACAAAACCAACCGTCGGCCGGCCGCGACCAAAAAAAAAAAACGGCGACAATCAACCGCAACGACAAAACCGCTACCGCCGCCCGCACCCGCCACCGACCCCCCCCCCGCAATCCAACCACCACGGCACGCAAACAGTATCCACACACGGGCATACAGAAACGCCAGACGACACAACCACACCGCAACACAAACACGACAATCAAAACCTTCCCGACGTGCTTTGATGGCCCTGAGAAGGGCCGTTTTGGGCCGCGCGTCTGTTGCGCGCCACTAGACGACGGGGACGGGGGGTGCGGACGACGGAGTCAACCGCCAACCCTTCCTTTCCCATTCCTCTCTACTTCTTCTTCTTGGGCGAAGCCTTCGCCTTAGACGGCGTCGTCGCCTTCTTCGGGCGCGGCGCCTTCGGCTTCTTCGTCGGAACCTTGGCGGCCTTCTTCGCCTTCGACGGCGACTTGGCCTTGGCCGGCTTGGCAGCAGCCGCCTTCTTCGCACCGGCGGGAGCGGCCGACGCCGCAGACGCCTTCTTGGCGGCGCCCGCCTTCCGACCAGTCGCCGCCTTCACGCCACCAGCCTTCTTTGCGCCGGCCGCACGGGCGCCCTTCTTCTCCTTGCTGGCCGGAGCGGCGCGCTTCTTCTTGGCACCGCCAGCACGAGCCTTGCCGCCCTCAGCCGCCCCGCCGCCGGCGCCGGCAAGCTTGAAAGAGCCGGACGCGCCCTTCCCCTTCGTCTGCACCAGCTCGCCCGCCACCACGGCCGACTTGAGGTACTTCTTGATAAACGGCGCCAGCTTCTCCGCGTCCAGCTTGTAGTGCGCGGCAATGTACTTCTTGATCGCCTGCAGCGACGATCCGCCGCGCTCCTTCAGACTCTTGATGGCGGCCGTCACCATCTCAGAGGTGCGCGGGTGCGCAGGCTTGGCGCGCGGCTTCTTCGCAGACGACGCAGACTTTGCCTTCTTCGTAGTGCCGGTGGCGGCGGGTGCCGCAGCAGTCTCGTTCGTAGCCGCCTGATCTGCCATTTCGACGACGCGCGTTAACACACAGCGAGCAGCGAGAGCGAGAGGAGACACGCAGCGAGCGGAGCGCACAGCAGAGGAATAGCCGCCTCGACGCACAGGCCCAGCCAGTGTCGCGGGCGGGCGCGGACGGCCGAGAGAGCGGCCGCCACTCTGCGCGCCGCCGCGCCGCGCCTCCCGCGCTTGCTACCGCCCAACGTCCGACAGCCTGTGCGGAGCAGCCCCACACCTGCGCCACAACCACCCGCGCCTTTCAAACCACCGAGGATGGGGCTACACACAGCCACACCACAGTCGCCAACCAGTCGCCACGGCAGCGCCGCAAACCACGGCCAAACTGCAGCCACCGCGCGCTACAGCCTGGGTCGGCCCGCCGAGAATCGCCGCCCACGCCCAAATGCCGCCCCCACAGCCCCAGCCGGCGACCGGCCACAATGGCCAAACCTTCGGCAAAAGCCCCGCACCGTCGCCGCGGCAGCCCGGCCAGCGCGGCCGGCGCCACAGCCACACAAGCGGAGGCGTGCGGCGATGACGGCCGTGCAAACGCACCTCCGCCGCCCCATCGCCCTCCCACCGTTTCCCGATCGGCCCGCAGCCGTCGGGCCACGTCCTCCTCCTCTCGCCCGCCAACATTCACAGCCCTTTCGTTCGTTTCCCAACAATTTCAATTGTGCCCGCCGCAAAAACGGGCGCCGCCTGCAAAGCAACATGCTCCGCCGGAGCGCCCCTCGCCGCTTACGAGCCAACCCCTCGCCCGAGGCAAACCGAAATCCGCAACTACAGACCAACCCAATCTGCCGTCAGCACACACGACAGCCAACATCACGCGTTACGAGTTAGACATTAGGTTCACACGTCTCGGTTAGGTTCGGTGGACGTGGGTTAGGTTAAGGGCACTTGGGTTAGGTTAAGCATTCAAAACACACGTCAGGCGTCAGAGGTTAGGTTAGGTTACGTTACATTAAGGTTAGGTTAGGGGCACCTCGGTTAGGTTAAGGGTCGGTGTTAGGTTAAGCGTCAAACTTAGGTTAAGCATTCAAACACACGTCGGGCGTCAGAGGTTAGGTTAGGTTAGGTTAGGTTAAGGCCACTTGGGTTAGGTTAAGCCTCAAACTTAGGTTAAGCATTCAAACACACGTCGGGCGTCAGGTGGCCGCAGCAGCCGCACCTACCTACCCACCCACCTCACGGCCGGACAGCTTGGCTTACTTGGCGCTGAGGCTGACCTCACCGCACCTCACGCTACGCAACGCTACAGGTTCGGTTCGCTCAGCTTAGGCTTAGAGCTTAAGCGCCCAGGTCGGATTACGACGTTGGTTCACCTTCGGGCGCCACACTTTGGGTGTAAAGGTCGCGTCGGGTCGTCGGCACGCCGCAAAAACAAAAGCGAAGCCACAGGACAACGCCGACAAACGGGCAGCACGACCACGACCAGATACCGAGACACACGGACCACCCACCGGCCAAAGGGCACCAAACAACAAACCAGAGCACCACGTGTCGACCAGAGCAACCCGCCGCTCACGCGACGTGGCTGGCACCGAAGGGCCGCCGCAACTGCGCTTTCCGCGCCGGGCCGGATGCACGTGCGGCAACACCACCACCGCACACAGCCGCTGTTCAACATCAACCAACAACACGCCGCGGTCGCAGCCTCAACGCCAGCACACGTTTGCACCACCATTCACACGCACCGCACAAACAGCTGTCGCCGACAACACAAACACACCGCAACGACGCCGCCGCCCCTACTTGTGCCGGCCACCCACCCCACCGACGGCGCACCTGTCGCCGGCCGGCAGTCGACACGGGAAACGCACACCGCCACTTCGCTCGCGCGCACGCCACCAACCAGTCGTCGTCTCCAAAACAACAAACAAACAAACATAGGGCAGGCAACAAATCGCCTCGCACGAACCGTCCACAAAACTATCAAAGCACAGCCTCTGGCTAACGGCCACGACGCAGCGGCACGCTGCTCCTTTCCCCGCCCCCACTCGATTCACGAAGGCACGCGACACCGCCAACGACGGCCTCGCTTCCCGCAACCGACACCTTTCCGCCACTACGCACAGCCGCACCCGACGCCCGTGCCAACGACACAACTACTGCACTATCCACCGCCGCCTCCCCCTTCCCGTCGTACACACACACAGCCAGCCAGCCAGCCAGCCAGCCAAAACCACACCAACGACCCAAACATGCACGTGCAACGGCACACCCCAACCAGTCAACGTCGACAACCACACGCACGGCTCGAAACCGGCGCCCTTCCACGTTGCCATCAAGCTACACACAAGACACAAGGAACCAACAACAGCAAGCCTGCCCGCCCGCCCCACTCTCACGCCGCAAAAAGCACACCGAAACCGCCAAACGCACATTCCCATCGCACCGACACCGACCGGCTCGCTACCACCACACCTCTCGGCAGCCGTTTCGCAAACATGACACGGCGCGACATGACATCACGACCAACTCTCCTCTCCAGACGCCTTCGGCCGGAGCACAACGCCGCCAATTCGCCACACACACACACACACACACACACACACAGTCGACAGGCGCCCGCCCGCCCGCCCTGCACGACGCCGCGCAGCAAAGGCGCCCGCAAACACATACCTCTCCTCTCTCTCGGCCGCCCGACGCGCCAACCGCCACACCGCCAGCCACTCGCAATTGTGCACTGCCGCCAGCCACACGTCCAACACGCCGCGCCGCCTCCGGCCACCCGCCAGGGGGCGCTCACGTCCGCGACAACAGCGCGGCCCGCCGGGCCAAACCGAACCGAGCCGAGCCGCCCGCCGCTGCTCTGCACATCTTCCTGCGCGCATCAACAAAACGAGGCAAGCGAGCACACCCCGTCACAACGCCACATCACGCAAATGCCGTGCCGACCTCTTGTGTCTACCGCCTAAATTGCACTCACTCACCAGCCGCCCCTTCTTCTTCTTCCTACCTATCTATCTGTGCGTCTGTGTCGGTCCGCGCGTGACGCCTCTCAACATCCGCCGTCGCCGTCCCCGTCCCCGTTTCCGCCCCAATGCCATCGTCGCGCCGCCTCCTCCTCCTCCTCCGCCCCTGTCCGGCCCGCACCACACCATACACCGCTGCTTGTCCCGGCCGTTGCCACCAAAGGCGCCTACCGCAAACGCGCCACGCCGCAGCCCCCGTGCGTGCATCTCCGTGCCGACGCTGCCTCTCTGCCCTCCCGCACGCACTCGACCGACCGACATGCACTGCGTCGACGGCCTCGACAACACAGTCTCTGGCTCCGCACTGCGTCTTCCGGTACGCGCGCTGAAACACGTATGTACTCATTACCAGCGATGGCGAGGCACGACACAATCTCTGACCAGAGCGTTTCTTATCGTCGCTAGTCTGCGCCACACGACACTAGTAGCACGTAGCGGGTCGGCAGGAACAGTTGTCATCTATATGTGGCGGGTCGGGAGAGGTAGTAGTCAGTCGACAGTATTAGCGAGTGGACGGTTGTACTGAGCGGGCGGCGGCGTGCTCTTCTCGCGACTCTGGTCTCCGTTCGGGACGATGCATACTGTTATTACAGGTAAGGTAATGAAGCTGCATTGCGCAAATCTAATACTGTATGTCAATTGTAACTATTTTCTTCACAACAAAATGCCCCAATAATACTTTGTTTCCAAACAAACTTTTTTAAAGTACAACCATTCATTTCCATTTAAATAATATTTCCTACGCATTTCCTCCAACAATCAAAATTAAATGTGAGCCGGCATTCATTGCACGACGCTGTGTACAGGTATCTACAGTTAAGAGCACATATAGATGCAGTTTGTTTTTTCTCTTTTGTCTTTTTTGTTTTTTTTTTTTTTTTTTTTTGACGTAACGATCTTTTGCTCTTTTTATTCTAATTTGTACGTACGCTGTTTGTTTAGATTTTTTATATTGGTAATGCCACGTAGCGCTCCGCGTGAAAATCACTGCCTGTGCTGTGTGCAGTCTGTGGCTAGTTTGCATTGTTGTTGTCATGAACTGCTATAGCTGGATGTGAACAGCGCGTAGCGTTGCGCAGTTAGGGGTGAGCCGCCAGCACTGGTGCATGTGAGGACAGAGATGGCGGACGTTTCAAATTACATATATTATGACTGGTGATGATATTAAGGGTAAATACATTGTTTGTTGTTCTCTATTAAACATCTTTACTTTGCTAACTATCCCTATCGGTAGTTAGTGCCCTCCGTAGTTTGGAATCTCTTATTTAGCTGGCAGCAGTGGTGCTCGCTGTATTGCAGTAGTTCGAGTAATGAAGATTTTTGTGAGGTAAGTGATTTCCGACAGGTGTACTTTAATGTTACTCAGGGCCATTCTTTTGCAGGGATCTTTGATAGTCAGATTGCGTTGCGCTCAAAATATTGTGTGTCAGTTTAAGCACAGTTTTGTATACATTGTTGTTCAAAGGGGGGCGTTTCAGAATACACAGGGCCGAAGGTCAGCCAGCGCTGCCCTTACAACGTTTATCGGGTTTTCAATTATGTCTGTTGAGATGTTCATGGTTCATTATTTCCATTCATCATATTATCGCGCGTTTCTCATCAATCTTCGTTCGTTCATTTTCTAGGGACGTTAACAACATTCTGGCACATTTTTATCATCATTCACTCACTCACTCACTCACTCACTCACTCACTCACTTACTTACGACTATTTGTGCGGGGAGGTTACACTTGGGTCCATTTCCATTTACATTCAATGTTGATAGACGCCTTTTTTTTTTTTTGTTGTTGTTTTGTTGCTGGCAGGTTACAAAGGGCCTCATTTTATGTTGGTTGCAGCAGCGTTTTTCTCCTTCTTCTAGCGTCTTCCCCGCCCCCGCCCCTCCCGCATCCCTCGGTCTCACCACGTTCACTGACAGCCGCGTCTGCGGCTACACCACAACGGCCCCCTCCCGGCAACCCATTCGTTTTCTCTTCTTTTGCACAAAAACAACGCCGCACGCGCCAGCCGAGCGCAGCGCAAGCCACCCACACCGCGCCCCTCCCCGTCTTTATAGCCTCCGCGTCTTGTTTTCTTCGTTTGCCCCCTCCCATCTCCCGAATGCCATGCCATGCCATGCCAGCAGCGTTACGCGTGCCCCTCCCCTGTCCACACACTACCGCGAAACGAACAGCCTTCCGGGCCACATGCAGGGCACGCCCACCGCCATTCCCGGACGCAATTCTCAAAACAACACACACACACACACACACACACACAATGGCTTTGCACACGAACATAGACGGCACGGGCACTGTCGTACATTCTTCCTCAGAACCATCTCAACGAACGTTACGTTACATACACATCCGGGAAAGCAAAGCAACGCAACGCACAATTCAGCCGTCAAAGGTAACGTTCACCACGGCAGACACTTGCCGCCGCGCCGTTACGCGCATTTCAGTGCGGCTACAATACACCTCCGACACGGGAACGTTCCGTTGCTCTACACTGCGTTTCTCCGTTTTGTTTGGTTTTTTTTCCGTTTTCTCTCTCTCTCTCTCTCTCTCTCTCTCTCTCTATATATATATATTTGTTTTTTCCCCTCTGTCCTTTCCTCCACCATTCTCTCCTCACGTTCTGCCCAGACATTCGACCGATCAGAGGTTCGTTCACCTTTCGGTAACCGTTCTCAGCGCGACGGTGTACCAACGGTATGACGGTATGACGGTATGACGGGTGTTCAAGACGTCCGGTGTACCGCGCCGATCGACAGTTTCCCAGAGGCGACGGATCGGACCACATCACCGACATACACACAAACACGTGTACGCACATTCGCCAAAGCGACCGTCGTCTTCTAGCGTCGCGCTTACTCTACTGTACTGCACTGGACACGCGAGCATGCATCTTCAATGACGACGTCGGTGTGCGTGCGTCGTACGCACACAAGCAGACACAGTCGGTCAGACACGACTATCGAAATCAGAGTCGGGGGAAAGGTACATATCATCGTGCGTGTCGCCCGTACAATGCAATACACAGTGGTGTGTCTCAATGCGCGTTCACATTTAAACGTCACTCACACGCCTCCACGCTGCATTTACAGACACATTTCACCCTCGCCATATATGGCGTGCAAACCGACCCGCAAACGGCCGTCGTTACACACTGACATTCCCAACAATCGCGTGTCGTTTCCACCCGTCACGTAACTAACCGGCACCTCCATCCAAAGGGCACATCACCGATCGCACTTCCCCCCCCCCCCTCGCAGACAACGACTTGTGCGCACGTGCCTCCATTCCACGTCACACCGTGGCCGCACCCCGCAACACGCGACACGCGACGCGCCCCATAAACAATCAAATTATTCATCGCATCGGCCACCCCACCCCGTCGCGTCGCAACCAAAGCGGTAGCTATTGCCACCGTCCACCCACTCACACACAAAACAAAACAAAAACAACAACAACAACAATTCCGCCCTTCCCGCAAAGGCCATTTGGTGGCCCTGAAAAGGGCCGTTTTGCCGCTCTCGCAACGGAGGATCTCCTTCCATTCCAGAGCCACCTCCTTACTTGGAGCTCGTGTACTTGGTCACCGCCTTCGTGCCCTCGCTCACGGCGTGCTTGGCCAGCTCGCCAGGCAGCAACAGCCGCACAGCGGTCTGGATCTCGCGGGACGTGATGGTCGAGCGCTTGTTGTAGTGCGCCAGGCGAGACGCCTCGGCCGCGATGCGCTCGAAAATGTCGTTCACGAAGCTGTTCATGATGCTCATCGCCTTCGACGAGATGCCCGTGTCAGGGTGCACCTGCTTCAGCACCTTGTAGATGTAGATGGCATAGCTCTCCTTCCTCTTGCGCTTCTTCTTCTTGTCGCCCTTCGAAATGTTCTTCTGCGCCTTGCCAGCCTTCTTGGCGGCCTTCCCGCTAGTCTTGGGCGGCATCGCAAACAAACAAGAACGTACGGCAGCAACACCAGCAGCAAGCGCTCCGCTCTAGTCAGCGTCTCCCCACACAGTGGCACCCAGCGCGCCCCGCCGCCGCACCTTTACCAGCTCGCCCCGTTGCGGCCGCCGACCAATGGGCCGCGAGCGCAACCGGCCGCCGCACCCGAGAGCATAAAGGACCCCCACCCCTGGCGGCGCCGCCACTCCGCTGCTCGACTCGCTGCGGCTCGCACCGTCCTTCGTCTCGTCTCGTTTTTTTACACCACAGCGCATCGCCATGTCCGGACGCGGAAAGGGAGGCAAAGTCAAGGGCAAGTCAAAGTCCCGCTCAAGCAGGGCCGGGCTCCAGTTCCCGGTCGGCAGAATCCACCGCCTCCTGCGCAAGGGAAACTACGCCGAGCGCGTCGGCGCCGGGGCGCCCGTCTACCTCGCCGCCGTCATGGAGTACCTCGCGGCTGAGGTGCTCGAGCTGGCCGGAAACGCGGCCCGCGACAACAAGAAGACGCGCATCATCCCGCGCCACCTGCAGCTTGCCATCCGCAACGACGAGGAGCTCAACAAGCTCCTGTCGGGCGTCACCATCGCACAGGGTGGTGTCCTGCCCAACATCCAGGCCGTCCTGCTGCCAAAGAAGACCGAGAAGAAGGCCTAAACAGAGAGGCCAGGCAATCGGCACGCGGACCCGCCGCCCAGCAGCGCTGCGTGCTCCCCTGCACGCAACGCGCTTTGCCGGCCCGGCTCGGCTCACAACAATCGGCCCTTTTCAGGGCCACCACACAAACCTACGTCCAAAGCAAAATTTCAGTCGTCCTCGCCGCGCTTTGCTTTACTTTACTTTACTTTAACTTAACTTCACTTCCACAGCCGCCGCCGGCAAGAAGACCATACCAACTGCTACGATTGCAGGGGCAGATATTCTGCGAGGTACCTCGGTGTCACGCCTGACATCGAAGTGTCACATAGGGCAACTTGGCACAAACGCTCACGCCAGGATGCAGATCCTGTACCCCTGTTCCCTCGACCCCGCAACAGGGGTAGCGATACTGGAAATATGCGCGCCCTCTATAGGGGCTATGCAGCCAGGTCGACGATGCATCGCCTACAGAAGGGTCCAAAGCAGAGCGCTCTACGACGGGCCTTACACGTCCCCGCGGCAGACCTGCCTACAACCACCCACAACACGATTCCGCGCCCTGGCACAAGCGTTCTACGCCACCGCGCGGAATTCAGAAAATGACTATTACGTCTTGACCCTTGGGCAATATGAACACCACAGGGACAGATGTGCAAGACCCGAGTCGCTACTCCAGCAGTAGCACAAACAGAACACATAATCACTCTCAACAAACAGCAACGTCCGAAAAAGCACACTACCAAAGATAAGAACAACACACAGAAAAGAGGAGCAAATGTCCACAGGCGACAATAACCTCCACCAACTCCCCCTCTAACGGTAGAGGACTAAAGGAAAGAGAGAAGAACAACAAGAAGAGCCGCCGCCATCTTGTCGTCCACAGCCCGTGTGGCCACACACACGTTTCTCTTTTGTTTTTCGTTTGCCTCAAGCACCTCCACGCACGCACAGTCGCCTTCCAAACGACAACGACAGCAATAATCACCAACTGTTAAACGAGCGTGTCGACACACCGCCCTCCACTCCCGCGCGCCCCATACAAACGAAACAGCTGATCCGGCCGCCTATGGGCACGCCTTGCCTCGGCAACTCCAACGCCGCCGCAAACACACAGCCAAAACCACGCAAATATTCACCGCCTCTCGCACAACAACAACAACAACAACAACAACAACACACAGCCCGGCGTCTCCATCGATCGATAAACAAAACAAACACACAACGCCCTCTCTCGCGCGCGCGCGCACGCACACACACACACACACACACACACACACACACACACACACACAGCCACAAGACCCGCTTCCTTTCCTTTCTCCCAGTCACGTCACGTCAGTCAAACGCAAACGAAATGAAGAATGAAAGAAACAAGGCAGGCAGGCAACACACGCAGCAACAACACAGACTCTTTCGCACTTTTCAATTTCCGAACAGTGTGGTGGCCCTGAAAAGGGCCGTTTTCGTCTCTCCCACGGCCGCGGGAAGGCCAACGCGGCACAGCACACCGGCTGCGACGCGCCTAACCGCCGAAACCGTACAGGGTGCGCCCCTGCCTCTTCAGGGCGTACACCACGTCCATGGCCGTCACAGTCTTGCGCTTGGCGTGCTCAGTGTACGTCACCGCGTCGCGGATCACGTTCTCCAGGAACACCTTCAGCACTCCGCGGGTCTCCTCGTAGATCAGACCAGAGATGCGCTTCACGCCGCCCCTGCGAGCCAGGCGGCGGATCGCGGGCTTCGTGATGCCCTGGATGTTGTCGCGCAACACCTTGCGGTGCCGCTTGGCGCCACCCTTGCCGAGCCCCTTTCCTCCCTTGCCGCGGCCAGTCATCTCTTCTAAATCCTCAAAAAGCTCAAGGCAAGCAAAGCGTCTGCTGCAGCGGCTGGCTCCTCACCCGGCGCTAGCGAGTCGGCTACGGTCTGCGCCCGGCGCACGCGCCAGCCCCCCTATATAGACTCTGGCCCGCCCTCCCCCCACCACGCGCAACCGAGGGCATATAAGCGCACCACGGTGGCTGGCGCGCGCCCACTCGAGTTAGCGATGCCGCGCGAGACGGACGCACGCGCCGAGCGCTCCGCTCCCGAGCCCGCTAACATGCGTACGACTGCTCCAGCGGACAGGGCCGCGTCCCTGCACGCTACTGGGGTCGAGTCGAGTACGTCAGAGACGCTACCGAGCACCTCTGATAGTACTCCTCCCCCAACGAGCGTCGACGAAAGTGTTATCAACTGTGCACATGCAGTTCGCGTCACCCGTGTTAGTGATACTGCGTTTTCGATCACGCGCGAGTGTTGTGCGTCGATGCAGCAGCCATTGGAGACGCCTCCGGACGTCCCCACAACGCAGCAGGACAGCGAAGATGCACTGCAGCTACTTTTAGGGCTGATGCCACATGCAGCCACTGCTCCTCTTGGCGACGACACGGATAATGAAGAGGAGGAGATGCAGGTGGAAAACCCACAGG
Organism: Schistocerca cancellata; assembly: GCF_023864275.1. Taxonomy (NCBI): domain Eukaryota; kingdom Metazoa; phylum Arthropoda; class Insecta; order Orthoptera; family Acrididae; genus Schistocerca; species Schistocerca cancellata. The sequence goes on from NW_026047172.1 coordinate 1,272,813, forward strand.
CAAACGCCCAAGCCAGTTCGTCACGATCCTCGCGAAAGAGGCAGAAATCGGACGACGAGTCCTCAGCCCCGGACGCGCGCAAATTCCGGAAGGAAAACGCGCCAACCGGGACAACACCGCGACGCCGCGCGCGCGCCCCAAGGGTTGACAAAGACGGCTTCACGCCAGCGAAGAAGACCGCAAAACCCAGGCAACAGCTGACCACAGCACCCCTTGGCACAAGCAATTCCTTCGACGCCCTCAGCGACTCGGAAGACGAGGACCTGGCGCTGCCACCACCGCAACAGCGACAGACGCCGCCGCCGCTCGTGATCAAGTTTGAAGGGCATTTTCGCGAGCTTCAGAACGCTCTTAACTTGCTGATCGGCAGGGACAATTATAGTGTCAGCGTGTCAGGCGAAGACCTGCACAGAGTGAAAGTTAAGAGCAGTGAACACTTCGCAAAAGTGAGTGAAGAGTGTACCAAACGCGGATGGCACTTTTTCACTTACAGCGCCAACAGGAAGAAGCCTATTAAGGTGGTCTTCCGCAAAATACCTCGCAGCATGAAACCTGCAGAGGTTAAAGAAGACCTCGAAGAGATGGGCTATTGCGTTGAGGATGTGATTAGAATGGGACCTCATCGCACCAAAGCGCGAAACCCGCTATTCCTCGTTATTGCGGCCAACACCGCGGAAAACAGGAAGCTATTCCAGCTGAAACGAATAGGCAACATCGAGGTGATTGCTGAAGTTCTTCGTAATAAGGCGGCATATACACAGTGTTTCCGTTGCCTCGAACTTGGCCACTCCACGAAATACTGTGGCATGCCCGCTTTCTGCGTAAAGTGCGGCGAACAGCACGCCACTGAAGGGTGTGAAAAATTGGGAGTGCCGCACAAAGACTTTACACCCAAGTGCAAACTGTGCGGCGAAGAACATTGCGCCAACTACAGAGGTTGCACAAAACATAAAGCGTTTGCGGCCCGCGCACGCGGAAACGACGCACAGCAACGGCGAGTTCCGGCGGGAAACTCTCACCCACGTGGAGCCCCAGCGCCCGCCAACAGCCGGACAAAGAGAAGACGCGGTCGCCGAGGCCGCGCCACCGGAAGAGCGCATTCCGGAGCGGTCGTCAACCCCGGCCAGCAGCAGGGGAACTCCAACGCCCGGAACAAAGAACCGCAGCGGCACCACAGGCAGCCGCAGAACACCGCCCCGGCAGCAAAAGGAAATGGCGGACCAGCTCCGCACGCCGCCATACTCCAGGTACCTGCGCGCCAACCCGCTGCCCCTGCAGCAGCTCACCAGGCCGTAGCTCCGCCCTCCCCGCCGCAGCGCGAGGCCAGGACGGCGGCGCAGCGGGTGGTAGCCCCGCCTCCCGCGCCCCTGCCACGGCAAGCGGCCCCCTCGGCCGTTCCGCGCACCGGCCGGGCGGACCAATCAGCGCAGCCCGCCCCGGACCAGAACAGCATGGCGGACTTTCCGGAGCCGCGATGGCGGCAGCAGCGGCCAACCACGGCTCAGCAGCGACCTCCACGGCAGCAGCGGCCAACCACGGTACAGCAGCAAACTCCCGCAGCCCTCGTCGACGCCTGTCAACAAAATGGCGGCATCCGGGAGACTGGAAGCGGCCATGTTGTCGGGCCCCGACAAGATGGCGACCGCATTGACCGCCTCCTCGACACAATGCAGCACATGATGGCTCGGATGTCCGAGCTAATGGCCGCAGTACACCAGGTACTCGCCGTTGCAACATCCTCAGCCCAGCATGCCTGAACACCACAGGAGCACGAGGATCTGCGTGTTCAACGCTAATGGCCTGAGGACGCAAGACGGCGAGTTCCGGCAGTTTCTACGCGACGAAGACATCGACATCTGCCTCGTCGCGGAAACGCACCTAAAGCCTGGCGTACGAGTCGGAGTGGCCAACTACGCCTGCTACCGTTACGACCGACCGACTGCAGGGGGCGGCACGGCTGTTTACGTCCGACGCTCCATTCGTCACCATCGTGTTCCTGTGCCGGAGCTCACTGCAATGGAAGCAGCCGCCGTTGCAGTCGACACCGTGCACGGACGAATCACGTTCGGCGCCGTCTACAGGCCTCCACGCGGTGCACTGAACGCAGAAGACGTTAACAAGCTCCTGTCCCTCCCAGGCAACATCATACTGGGAGGCGACTGGAACGCTAAGCACGCTGCCTGGAACAGCCGCGTCACCAACACCAGTGGTCGCCGGTTGCAACGTGTGGTCGAACGACACGACGCGATAGCCGTGGGACCACATGAACCGACCATCTACCCAGCAAGAGGGCGTGAGGACGTGCTGGATTTCCTTATCCTTAAAGGAATCCGGCAACACGTAGCAGCCAGCACCCGGACGGCACTCTCCTCAGACCACCTGCCGGTAATCTTCACGCTCGACTCGGAGATAATGCCGATGCGACGACACGGACTCGACCTCAGGGGCATCAACTGGGAAGAGTACCGTGAAAACGTCGCAGAAGCATTGGAGGCTATACCCGACGTCGACGCTGAAGGCGCAGAGGTCGCACTGCAACACTTAACCCAAGCCATCACGGAGGCAGCAACGGCCGCAACACCCGCAAGGCGCCAGGCGGCAGGCGAGCACACGCCGCGCATGCTGCCACGTGCCATAAGGGACCAGATAGCTGCCAAAAACAGGCTACAACGGGAATGGCAGCTAACCAAGGACCCGAGGACGAAAAGGCAACTGAACAGGCTGCGCCGCCACATCAAGGCAGACGTAGACGCCCACAGGAACGCCGAGTGGGCCGCCAAAATTGGAGGGCTGAACATCGAGGACGGGACGGCGTGGAAGACAATGAAAAGCTTCCTCCGCCGCACTCAGCCCATCCCTCCTCTACAAGTGGGCAACAGATTTGTCAGCGAACCGGACGCCAAGGCAAACGCACTGGCGGACGCGTTCGCTGCAAATTTCACAACAATTGAAGAGCCCGTCGACGAGGAACACTTACGCCTAGTAGCGGACCGCCTTCCTGTATTTCTCCGCGAACGTGCGGAGGACGATGAGATACAGCCCGTCTCGCCGGAAGAGGTCCAGCTGCAACTTCGCCGCCTGCAACACAAGAAAGCCGGCGGACCAGATAACGTCACTAACATGTTGCTGAAGCAGCTTCCCGACGCCGCAGCACACCATCTTGCGGCAATCTTTAACGGGATACTGCGCACCAGCGTATACCCATCTTGCTGGAAGCATGCGGAGGTAGTTGCCCTTCCCAAGCCAGGGAAGGACACTCGCTTGGCAAAGAACTACCGCCCCATCAGCCTCCTGCCAGCAACATCAAAGGTGTTCGAAAGACTCTACCTGGTCCGCCTGCTGGCCCACGTAAACGCCGAGGGAATTCTCCCCGACGAGCAGTTCGGGTTTCGTCGGGAGCACTCGACGACGCACCAGCTGCTGCGACTGACGGAGGAAGCGTTCGGAGCCGTTGACCGACGTAAGTATTTCGGCGCTCTCTTGCTGGACGTGTCTCGTGCCTTTGACTCCGTGTGGCATGACGGCCTCCTGTACAAGCTTCTTGTGCAGGGGGTACCTGTGTCGCACGTGAGGCTCCTGCAGAGCTATCTGCAGGAAAGGACGTTTCACGTCCGCGCAGCCAGTGGAATTTCCACGGAGCGCCGAATACTTGCGGGTGTACCTCAAGGCTCGGTCATCGGTCCGACGCTGTACTCCCTCTACACCGCCGACCTGCCACGCACGAACCGCGTCCAGACGGCGCTTTATGCTGACGACACGGCGATCTACAGCAGCAGCTGGAGCGTCGACGTCCTGCAGCGGCGTCTACAGGCGGCCACCGACGAGCTCACCGAGTGGGCAATGAAGTGGCGCCTCGCCTACAATGGTGAGAAGAGCCAGGCGATTATCATAGCCAGTCGCCCCTTCCGCCACGACGCGCCAACAGTATCGGTGTGTGGAGTGCCAGTCGAATGGAACGACACCGCCAAGTACCTAGGCGTCACATTAGACCGGCGTCTCACATGGCGGCAGCACGTTGAAAACATCAGGGGCAAGGCGCTGGGTAGGTTGAGGCTGCTCTACCCTGTGCTCAACCCCACGTCAACGCTGCCAGAAGACGTCGGTCTTACACTGTACAAGGCCGCCATACGACCGCTGCTGGAATACGCAGCGGTCGTGTGGGGAAACACGGCCGACACAAATCTGAAGCGCCTACAGACGATCCAAAACAGGGCGCTACGACTGGCACTTCACCTGCCCAAGGACTTCCCCACGGAGGAGCTCCACCGCGTCGCTGCCGTCCAGCCTCTACGCCAGAGGTTTAAGGACGCAGCGACAACTTTCTACAACAAAGCCGAGAGGTCGACCAACCAGCTGGTCAGAGGACTCGGCAGCCGACCACACTGGCGGGCGTCACTACGCTGGCCAGACCTGCTGCGCCGGTAAGATCGATGCAGCAACCATAACAACACTTGTCCCCGTGCAGGACAGCTTAGGAAGTCAAATGCATAACCCATAACCTGATCATACTTAATGTAGGAAAAATAGCGCTAGGCTATTAAAACCTACACCCTCACCAAGTGGAACACACTCACACCGTTCCACACATTAGCACACCTGGCGCGCGCCCGTGTCGTCAAGGCAGCACCCGACGCAGCACCTCGCTCGCCTCCACGCCGCTCCGCTAACCGCTACCGCTATGGCCCGCACAAAGCAAACGGCCCGCAAGTCCACCGGCGGAAAGGCGCCGCGCAAACAGCTCGCCACCAAGGCGGCGAGGAAGAGCGCGCCCGCCACCGGCGGCGTCAAGAAGCCCCACCGCTACAGGCCGGGCACCGTCGCCCTGCGAGAAATCAGGCGCTACCAGAAGAGCACAGAGCTGCTCATCCGCAAGCTGCCATTCCAGCGCCTAGTGCGCGAGATCGCCCAGGACTTCAAGACCGACCTGCGCTTCCAGAGCTCCGCGGTCATGGCCCTGCAGGAGGCCAGCGAGGCCTACCTCGTCGGCCTCTTCGAAGACACCAACCTGTGCGCAATCCACGCCAAGCGCGTCACCATCATGCCCAAGGACATCCAGCTCGCGCGCCGCATCCGCGGCGAGCGCGCCTAAACACCGCGCCAGCCGCTGGGCACCGCCCACGCACGCAACAAACAAAACGGCCCTTTTAAGGGCCACTAACATCACTCCGTCGCGAGCAAACTTTGTCGGTCGCCTCTCGCCCCACAACCACAGAACCAAAGACAAAACACCACTTCCACTTCCCGTCCGTCCGCCACAGCCGCTCTCCCCTGCCAGCTTGCTGGCGCGCGCAACAATCAACATCATGCCTCCCCGGCGCGGCGCTCAAAGCGCACAATACCCATCGGCCGACGCCGTCAACCACACGGCCGGCCGCCGCTTCGTTTCGAAAAGAAAACGAAACAAAAAGCCAGGCACGTCCAACGCCACCGACCCTTTCCACATCTCAACGTCCCCCGCCCCCGTTGCAAGAACACACACACAAGACAAGACACATCCGAGAAGACGGCAGGCAGGCCAACCAAAGTATTCAAACAACATGACACAAAACCAACCGTCGGCCGGCCGCGACCAAAAAAAAAAAACGGCGACAATCAACCGCAACGACAAAACCGCTACCGCCGCCCGCACCCGCCACCGACCCCCCCCCCGCAATCCAACCACCACGGCACGCAAACAGTATCCACACACGGGCATACAGAAACGCCAGACGACACAACCACACCGCAACACAAACACGACAATCAAAACCTTCCCGACGTGCTTTGATGGCCCTGAGAAGGGCCGTTTTGGGCCGCGCGTCTGTTGCGCGCCACTAGACGACGGGGACGGGGGGTGCGGACGACGGAGTCAACCGCCAACCCTTCCTTTCCCATTCCTCTCTACTTCTTCTTCTTGGGCGAAGCCTTCGCCTTAGACGGCGTCGTCGCCTTCTTCGGGCGCGGCGCCTTCGGCTTCTTCGTCGGAACCTTGGCGGCCTTCTTCGCCTTCGACGGCGACTTGGCCTTGGCCGGCTTGGCAGCAGCCGCCTTCTTCGCACCGGCGGGAGCGGCCGACGCCGCAGACGCCTTCTTGGCGGCGCCCGCCTTCCGACCAGTCGCCGCCTTCACGCCACCAGCCTTCTTTGCGCCGGCCGCACGGGCGCCCTTCTTCTCCTTGCTGGCCGGAGCGGCGCGCTTCTTCTTGGCACCGCCAGCACGAGCCTTGCCGCCCTCAGCCGCCCCGCCGCCGGCGCCGGCAAGCTTGAAAGAGCCGGACGCGCCCTTCCCCTTCGTCTGCACCAGCTCGCCCGCCACCACGGCCGACTTGAGGTACTTCTTGATAAACGGCGCCAGCTTCTCCGCGTCCAGCTTGTAGTGCGCGGCAATGTACTTCTTGATCGCCTGCAGCGACGATCCGCCGCGCTCCTTCAGACTCTTGATGGCGGCCGTCACCATCTCAGAGGTGCGCGGGTGCGCAGGCTTGGCGCGCGGCTTCTTCGCAGACGACGCAGACTTTGCCTTCTTCGTAGTGCCGGTGGCGGCGGGTGCCGCAGCAGTCTCGTTCGTAGCCGCCTGATCTGCCATTTCGACGACGCGCGTTAACACACAGCGAGCAGCGAGAGCGAGAGGAGACACGCAGCGAGCGGAGCGCACAGCAGAGGAATAGCCGCCTCGACGCACAGGCCCAGCCAGTGTCGCGGGCGGGCGCGGACGGCCGAGAGAGCGGCCGCCACTCTGCGCGCCGCCGCGCCGCGCCTCCCGCGCTTGCTACCGCCCAACGTCCGACAGCCTGTGCGGAGCAGCCCCACACCTGCGCCACAACCACCCGCGCCTTTCAAACCACCGAGGATGGGGCTACACACAGCCACACCACAGTCGCCAACCAGTCGCCACGGCAGCGCCGCAAACCACGGCCAAACTGCAGCCACCGCGCGCTACAGCCTGGGTCGGCCCGCCGAGAATCGCCGCCCACGCCCAAATGCCGCCCCCACAGCCCCAGCCGGCGACCGGCCACAATGGCCAAACCTTCGGCAAAAGCCCCGCACCGTCGCCGCGGCAGCCCGGCCAGCGCGGCCGGCGCCACAGCCACACAAGCGGAGGCGTGCGGCGATGACGGCCGTGCAAACGCACCTCCGCCGCCCCATCGCCCTCCCACCGTTTCCCGATCGGCCCGCAGCCGTCGGGCCACGTCCTCCTCCTCTCGCCCGCCAACATTCACAGCCCTTTCGTTCGTTTCCCAACAATTTCAATTGTGCCCGCCGCAAAAACGGGCGCCGCCTGCAAAGCAACATGCTCCGCCGGAGCGCCCCTCGCCGCTTACGAGCCAACCCCTCGCCCGAGGCAAACCCGAAATCCGCAACTACAGACCAACCCAATCTGCCGTCAGCACACACGACAGCCAACATCACGCGTTACGAGTTAGACATTAGGTTCACACGTCTCGGTTAGGTTCGGTGGACGTGGGTTAGGTTAAGGGCACTTGGGTTAGGTTAAGCATTCAAAACACACGTCAGGCGTCAGAGGTTAGGTTAGGTTACGTTACATTAAGGTTAGGTTAGGGGCACCTCGGTTAGGTTAAGGGTCGGTGTTAGGTTAAGCGTCAAACTTAGGTTAAGCATTCAAACACACGTCGGGCGTCAGAGGTTAGGTTAGGTTAGGTTAGGTTAAGGCCACTTGGGTTAGGTTAAGCCTCAAACTTAGGTTAAGCATTCAAACACACGTCGGGCGTCAGGTGGCCGCAGCAGCCGCACCTACCTACCCACCCACCTCACGGCCGGACAGCTTGGCTTACTTGGCGCTGAGGCTGACCTCACCGCACCTCACGCTACGCAACGCTACAGGTTCGGTTCGCTCAGCTTAGGCTTAGAGCTTAAGCGCCCAGGTCGGATTACGACGTTGGTTCACCTTCGGGCGCCACACTTTGGGTGTAAAGGTCGCGTCGGGTCGTCGGCACGCCGCAAAAACAAAAGCGAAGCCACAGGACAACGCCGACAAACGGGCAGCACGACCACGACCAGATACCGAGACACACGGACCACCCACCGGCCAAAGGGCACCAAACAACAAACCAGAGCACCACGTGTCGACCAGAGCAACCCGCCGCTCACGCGACGTGGCTGGCACCGAAGGGCCGCCGCAACTGCGCTTTCCGCGCCGGGCCGGATGCACGTGCGGCAACACCACCACCGCACACAGCCGCTGTTCAACATCAACCAACAACACGCCGCGGTCGCAGCCTCAACGCCAGCACACGTTTGCACCACCATTCACACGCACCGCACAAACAGCTGTCGCCGACAACACAAACACACCGCAACGACGCCGCCGCCCCTACTTGTGCCGGCCACCCACCCCACCGACGGCGCACCTGTCGCCGGCCGGCAGTCGACACGGGAAACGCACACCGCCACTTCGCTCGCGCGCACGCCACCAACCAGTCGTCGTCTCCAAAACAACAAACAAACAAACATAGGGCAGGCAACAAATCGCCTCGCACGAACCGTCCACAAAACTATCAAAGCACAGCCTCTGGCTAACGGCCACGACGCAGCGGCACGCTGCTCCTTTCCCCGCCCCCACTCGATTCACGAAGGCACGCGACACCGCCAACGACGGCCTCGCTTCCCGCAACCGACACCTTTCCGCCACTACGCACAGCCGCACCCGACGCCCGTGCCAACGACACAACTACTGCACTATCCACCGCCGCCTCCCCCTTCCCGTCGTACACACACACAGCCAGCCAGCCAGCCAGCCAGCCAAAACCACACCAACGACCCAAACATGCACGTGCAACGGCACACCCCAACCAGTCAACGTCGACAACCACACGCACGGCTCGAAACCGGCGCCCTTCCACGTTGCCATCAAGCTACACACAAGACACAAGGAACCAACAACAGCAAGCCTGCCCGCCCGCCCCACTCTCACGCCGCAAAAAGCACACCGAAACCGCCAAACGCACATTCCCATCGCACCGACACCGACCGGCTCGCTACCACCACACCTCTCGGCAGCCGTTTCGCAAACATGACACGGCGCGACATGACATCACGACCAACTCTCCTCTCCAGACGCCTTCGGCCGGAGCACAACGCCGCCAATTCGCCACACACACACACACACACACACACACACAGTCGACAGGCGCCCGCCCGCCCGCCCTGCACGACGCCGCGCAGCAAAGGCGCCCGCAAACACATACCTCTCCTCTCTCTCGGCCGCCCGACGCGCCAACCGCCACACCGCCAGCCACTCGCAATTGTGCACTGCCGCCAGCCACACGTCCAACACGCCGCGCCGCCTCCGGCCACCCGCCAGGGGGCGCTCACGTCCGCGACAACAGCGCGGCCCGCCGGGCCAAACCGAACCGAGCCGAGCCGCCCGCCGCTGCTCTGCACATCTTCCTGCGCGCATCAACAAAACGAGGCAAGCGAGCACACCCCGTCACAACGCCACATCACGCAAATGCCGTGCCGACCTCTTGTGTCTACCGCCTAAATTGCACTCACTCACCAGCCGCCCCTTCTTCTTCTTCCTACCTATCTATCTGTGCGTCTGTGTCGGTCCGCGCGTGACGCCTCTCAACATCCGCCGTCGCCGTCCCCGTCCCCGTTTCCGCCCCAATGCCATCGTCGCGCCGCCTCCTCCTCCTCCTCCGCCCCTGTCCGGCCCGCACCACACCATACACCGCTGCTTGTCCCGGCCGTTGCCACCAAAGGCGCCTACCGCAAACGCGCCACGCCGCAGCCCCCGTGCGTGCATCTCCGTGCCGACGCTGCCTCTCTGCCCTCCCGCACGCACTCGACCGACCGACATGCACTGCGTCGACGGCCTCGACAACACAGTCTCTGGCTCCGCACTGCGTCTTCCGGTACGCGCGCTGAAACACGTATGTACTCATTACCAGCGATGGCGAGGCACGACACAATCTCTGACCAGAGCGTTTCTTATCGTCGCTAGTCTGCGCCACACGACACTAGTAGCACGTAGCGGGTCGGCAGGAACAGTTGTCATCTATATGTGGCGGGTCGGGAGAGGTAGTAGTCAGTCGACAGTATTAGCGAGTGGACGGTTGTACTGAGCGGGCGGCGGCGTGCTCTTCTCGCGACTCTGGTCTCCGTTCGGGACGATGCATACTGTTATTACAGGTAAGGTAATGAAGCTGCATTGCGCAAATCTAATACTGTATGTCAATTGTAACTATTTTCTTCACAACAAAATGCCCCAATAATACTTTGTTTCCAAACAAACTTTTTTAAAGTACAACCATTCATTTCCATTTAAATAATATTTCCTACGCATTTCCTCCAACAATCAAAATTAAATGTGAGCCGGCATTCATTGCACGACGCTGTGTACAGGTATCTACAGTTAAGAGCACATATAGATGCAGTTTGTTTTTTCTCTTTTGTCTTTTTTGTTTTTTTTTTTTTTTTTTTTGACGTAACGATCTTTTGCTCTTTTTATTCTAATTTGTACGTACGCTGTTTGTTTAGATTTTTATATTGGTAATGCCACGTAGCGCTCCGCGTGAAAATCACTGCCTGTGCTGTGTGCAGTCTGTGGCTAGTTTGCATTGTTGTTGTCATGAACTGCTATAGCTGGATGTGAACAGCGCGTAGCGTTGCGCAGTTAGGGGTGAGCCGCCAGCACTGGTGCATGTGAGGACAGAGATGGCGGACGTTTCAAATTACATATATTATGACTGGTGATGATATTAAGGGTAAATACATTGTTTGTTGTTCTCTATTAAACATCTTTACTTTGCTAACTATCCCTATCGGTAGTTAGTGCCCTCCGTAGTTTGGAATCTCTTATTTAGCTGGCAGCAGTGGTGCTCGCTGTATTGCAGTAGTTCGAGTAATGAAGATTTTTGTGAGGTAAGTGATTTCCGACAGGTGTACTTTAATGTTACTCAGGGCCATTCTTTTGCAGGGATCTTTGATAGTCAGATTGCGTTGCGCTCAAAATATTGTGTGTCAGTTTAAGCACAGTTTTGTATACATTGTTGTTCAAAGGGGGGCGTTTCAGAATACACAGGGCCGAAGGTCAGCCAGCGCTGCCCTTACAACGTTTATCGGGTTTTCAATTATGTCTGTTGAGATGTTCATGGTTCATTATTTCCATTCATCATATTATCGCGCGTTTCTCATCAATCTTCGTTCGTTCATTTTCTAGGGACGTTAACAACATTCTGGCACATTTTTATCATCATTCACTCACTCACTCACTCACTCACTCACTCACTCACTTACTTACGACTATTTGTGCGGGGAGGTTACACTTGGGTCCATTTCCATTTACATTCAATGTTGATAGACGCCTTTTTTTTTTTTTGTTGTTGTTTTGTTGCTGGCAGGTTACAAAGGGCCTCATTTTATGTTGGTTGCAGCAGCGTTTTTCTCCTTCTTCTAGCGTCTTCCCCGCCCCCGCCCCTCCCGCATCCCTCGGTCTCACCACGTTCACTGACAGCCGCGTCTGCGGCTACACCACAACGGCCCCCTCCCGGCAACCCATTCGTTTTCTCTTCTTTTGCACAAAAACAACGCCGCACGCGCCAGCCGAGCGCAGCGCAAGCCACCCACACCGCGCCCCTCCCCGTCTTTATAGCCTCCGCGTCTTGTTTTCTTCGTTTGCCCCCTCCCATCTCCCGAATGCCATGCCATGCCATGCCAGCAGCGTTACGCGTGCCCCTCCCCTGTCCACACACTACCGCGAAACGAACAGCCTTCCGGGCCACATGCAGGGCACGCCCACCGCCATTCCCGGACGCAATTCTCAAAACAACACACACACACACACACACACACACAATGGCTTTGCACACGAACATAGACGGCACGGGCACTGTCGTACATTCTTCCTCAGAACCATCTCAACGAACGTTACGTTACATACACATCCGGGAAAGCAAAGCAACGCAACGCACAATTCAGCCGTCAAAGGTAACGTTCACCACGGCAGACACTTGCCGCCGCGCCGTTACGCGCATTTCAGTGCGGCTACAATACACCTCCGACACGGGAACGTTCCGTTGCTCTACACTGCGTTTCTCCGTTTTGTTTGGTTTTTTTTCCGTTTTCTCTCTCTCTCTCTCTCTCTCTCTCTCTCTCTCTATATATATATTTGTTTTTTCCCCTCTGTCCTTTCCTCCACCATTCTCTCCTCACGTTCTGCCCAGACATTCGACCGATCAGAGGTTCGTTCACCTTTCGGTAACCGTTCTCAGCGCGACGGTGTACCAACGGTATGACGGTATGACGGTATGACGGGTGTTCAAGACGTCCGGTGTACCGCGCCGATCGACAGTTTCCCAGAGGCGACGGATCGGACCACATCACCGACATACACACAAACACGTGTACGCACATTCGCCAAAGCGACCGTCGTCTTCTAGCGTCGCGCTTACTCTACTGTACTGCACTGGACACGCGAGCATGCATCTTCAATGACGACGTCGGTGTGCGTGCGTCGTACGCACACAAGCAGACACAGTCGGTCAGACACGACTATCGAAATCAGAGTCGGGGGAAAGGTACATATCATCGTGCGTGTCGCCCGTACAATGCAATACACAGTGGTGTGTCTCAATGCGCGTTCACATTTAAACGTCACTCACACGCCTCCACGCTGCATTTACAGACACATTTCACCCTCGCCATATATGGCGTGCAAACCGACCCGCAAACGGCCGTCGTTACACACTGACATTCCCAACAATCGCGTGTCGTTTCCACCCGTCACGTAACTAACCGGCACCTCCATCCAAAGGGCACATCACCGATCGCACTTCCCCCCCCCCCCTCGCAGACAACGACTTGTGCGCACGTGCCTCCATTCCACGTCACACCGTGGCCGCACCCCGCAACACGCGACACGCGACGCGCCCCATAAACAATCAAATTATTCATCGCATCGGCCACCCCACCCCGTCGCGTCGCAACCAAAGCGGTAGCTATTGCCACCGTCCACCCACTCACACACAAAACAAAACAAAAACAACAACAACAACAATTCCGCCCTTCCCGCAAAGGCCATTTGGTGGCCCTGAAAAGGGCCGTTTTGCCGCTCTCGCAACGGAGGATCTCCTTCCATTCCAGAGCCACCTCCTTACTTGGAGCTCGTGTACTTGGTCACCGCCTTCGTGCCCTCGCTCACGGCGTGCTTGGCCAGCTCGCCAGGCAGCAACAGCCGCACAGCGGTCTGGATCTCGCGGGACGTGATGGTCGAGCGCTTGTTGTAGTGCGCCAGGCGAGACGCCTCGGCCGCGATGCGCTCGAAAATGTCGTTCACGAAGCTGTTCATGATGCTCATCGCCTTCGACGAGATGCCCGTGTCAGGGTGCACCTGCTTCAGCACCTTGTAGATGTAGATGGCATAGCTCTCCTTCCTCTTGCGCTTCTTCTTCTTGTCGCCCTTCGAAATGTTCTTCTGCGCCTTGCCAGCCTTCTTGGCGGCCTTCCCGCTAGTCTTGGGCGGCATCGCAAACAAACAAGAACGTACGGCAGCAACACCAGCAGCAAGCGCTCCGCTCTAGTCAGCGTCTCCCCACACAGTGGCACCCAGCGCGCCCCGCCGCCGCACCTTTACCAGCTCGCCCCGTTGCGGCCGCCGACCAATGGGCCGCGAGCGCAACCGGCCGCCGCACCCGAGAGCATAAAGGACCCCCACCCCTGGCGGCGCCGCCACTCCGCTGCTCGACTCGCTGCGGCTCGCACCGTCCTTCGTCTCGTCTCGTTTTTTTACACCACAGCGCATCGCCATGTCCGGACGCGGAAAGGGAGGCAAAGTCAAGGGCAAGTCAAAGTCCCGCTCAAGCAGGGCCGGGCTCCAGTTCCCGGTCGGCAGAATCCACCGCCTCCTGCGCAAGGGAAACTACGCCGAGCGCGTCGGCGCCGGGGCGCCCGTCTACCTCGCCGCCGTCATGGAGTACCTCGCGGCTGAGGTGCTCGAGCTGGCCGGAAACGCGGCCCGCGACAACAAGAAGACGCGCATCATCCCGCGCCACCTGCAGCTTGCCATCCGCAACGACGAGGAGCTCAACAAGCTCCTGTCGGGCGTCACCATCGCACAGGGTGGTGTCCTGCCCAACATCCAGGCCGTCCTGCTGCCAAAGAAGACCGAGAAGAAGGCCTAAACAGAGAGGCCAGGCAATCGGCACGCGGACCCGCCGCCCAGCAGCGCTGCGTGCTCCCCTGCACGCAACGCGCTTTGCCGGCCCGGCTCGGCTCACAACAATCGGCCCTTTTCAGGGCCACCACACAAACCTACGTCCAAAGCAAAATTTCAGTCGTCCTCGCCGCGCTTTGCTTTACTTTACTTTACTTTAACTTAACTTCACTTCCACAGCCGCCGCCGGCAAGAAGACCATACCAACTGCTACGATTGCAGGGGCAGATATTCTGCGAGGTACCTCGGTGTCACGCCTGACATCGAAGTGTCACATAGGGCAACTTGGCACAAACGCTCACGCCAGGATGCAGATCCTGTACCCCTGTTCCCTCGACCCCGCAACAGGGGTAGCGATACTGGAAATATGCGCGCCCTCTATAGGGGCTATGCAGCCAGGTCGACGATGCATCGCCTACAGAAGGGTCCAAAGCAGAGCGCTCTACGACGGGCCTTACACGTCCCCGCGGCAGACCTGCCTACAACCACCCACAACACGATTCCGCGCCCTGGCACAAGCGTTCTACGCCACCGCGCGGAATTCAGAAAATGACTATTACGTCTTGACCCTTGGGCAATATGAACACCACAGGGACAGATGTGCAAGACCCGAGTCGCTACTCCAGCAGTAGCACAAACAGAACACATAATCACTCTCAACAAACAGCAACGTCCGAAAAAGCACACTACCAAAGATAAGAACAACACACAGAAAAGAGGAGCAAATGTCCACAGGCGACAATAACCTCCACCAACTCCCCCTCTAACGGTAGAGGACTAAAGGAAAGAGAGAAGAACAACAAGAAGAGCCGCCGCCATCTTGTCGTCCACAGCCCGTGTGGCCACACACACGTTTCTCTTTTGTTTTTCGTTTGCCTCAAGCACCTCCACGCACGCACAGTCGCCTTCCAAACGACAACGACAGCAATAATCACCAACTGTTAAACGAGCGTGTCGACACACCGCCCTCCACTCCCGCGCGCCCCATACAAACGAAACAGCTGATCCGGCCGCCTATGGGCACGCCTTGCCTCGGCAACTCCAACGCCGCCGCAAACACACAGCCAAAACCACGCAAATATTCACCGCCTCTCGCACAACAACAACAACAACAACAACAACAACACACAGCCCGGCGTCTCCATCGATCGATAAACAAAACAAACACACAACGCCCTCTCTCGCGCGCGCGCGCACGCACACACACACACACACACACACACACACACACACACACACACAGCCACAAGACCCGCTTCCTTTCCTTTCTCCCAGTCACGTCACGTCAGTCAAACGCAAACGAAATGAAGAATGAAAGAAACAAGGCAGGCAGGCAACACACGCAGCAACAACACAGACTCTTTCGCACTTTTCAATTTCCGAACAGTGTGGTGGCCCTGAAAAGGGCCGTTTTCGTCTCTCCCACGGCCGCGGGAAGGCCAACGCGGCACAGCACACCGGCTGCGACGCGCCTAACCGCCGAAACCGTACAGGGTGCGCCCCTGCCTCTTCAGGGCGTACACCACGTCCATGGCCGTCACAGTCTTGCGCTTGGCGTGCTCAGTGTACGTCACCGCGTCGCGGATCACGTTCTCCAGGAACACCTTCAGCACTCCGCGGGTCTCCTCGTAGATCAGACCAGAGATGCGCTTCACGCCGCCCCTGCGAGCCAGGCGGCGGATCGCGGGCTTCGTGATGCCCTGGATGTTGTCGCGCAACACCTTGCGGTGCCGCTTGGCGCCACCCTTGCCGAGCCCCTTTCCTCCCTTGCCGCGGCCAGTCATCTCTTCTAAATCCTCAAAAAGCTCAAGGCAAGCAAAGCGTCTGCTGCAGTGGCTGGCTCCTCACCCGGCGCTAGCGAGTCGGCTACGGTCTGCGCCCGGCGCACGCGCCAGCCCCCCTATATAGACTCTGGCCCGCCCTCCCCCCACCACGCGCAACCGAGGGCATATAAGCGCACCACGGTGGCTGGCGCGCGCCCGTGTCGTCAAGGCAGCACCCGACGCAGCACCTCGCTCGCCTCCACGCCGCTCCGCTAACCGCTACCGCTATGGCCCGCACAAAGCAAACGGCCCGCAAGTCCACCGGCGGAAAGGCGCCGCGCAAACAGCTCGCCACCAAGGCGGCGAGGAAGAGCGCGCCCGCCACCGGCGGCGTCAAGAAGCCCCACCGCTACAGGCCGGGCACCGTCGCCCTGCGAGAAATCAGGCGCTACCAGAAGAGCACAGAGCTGCTCATCCGCAAGCTGCCATTCCAGCGCCTAGTGCGCGAGATCGCCCAGGACTTCAAGACCGACCTGCGCTTCCAGAGCTCCGCGGTCATGGCCCTGCAGGAGGCCAGCGAGGCCTACCTCGTCGGCCTCTTCGAAGACACCAACCTGTGCGCAATCCACGCCAAGCGCGTCACCATCATGCCCAAGGACATCCAGCTCGCGCGCCGCATCCGCGGCGAGCGCGCCTAAACACCGCGCCAGCCGCTGGGCACCGCCCACGCACGCAACAAACAAAACGGCCCTTTTAAGGGCCACTAACATCACTCCGTCGCGAGCAAACTTTGTCGGTCGCCTCTCGCCCCACAACCACAGAACCAAAGACAAAACACCACTTCCACTTCCCGTCCGTCCGCCACAGCCGCTCTCCCCTGCCAGCTTGCTGGCGCGCGCAACAATCAACATCATGCCTCCCCGGCGCGGCGCTCAAAGCGCACAATACCCATCGGCCGACGCCGTCAACCACACGGCCGGCCGCCGCTTCGTTTCGAAAAGAAAACGAAACAAAAAGCCAGGCACGTCCAACGCCACCGACCCTTTCCACATCTCAACGTCCCCCGCCCCCGTTGCAAGAACACACACACAAGACAAGACACATCCGAGAAGACGGCAGGCAGGCCAACCAAAGTATTCAAACAACATGACACAAAACCAACCGTCGGCCGGCCGCGACAAAAAAAAAAAAACGGCGACAATCAACCGCAACGACAAAACCGCTACCGCCGCCCGCACCCGCCACCGACCCCCCCCCCGCAATCCAACCACCACGGCACGCAAACAGTATCCACACACGGGCATACAGAAACGCCAGACGACACAACCACACCGCAACACAAACACGACAATCAAAACCTTCCCGACGTGCTTTGATGGCCCTGAGAAGGGCCGTTTTGGGCCGCGCGTCTGTTGCGCGCCACTAGACGACGGGGACGGGGGGTGCGGACGACGGAGTCAACCGCCAACCCTTCCTTTCCCATTCCTCTCTACTTCTTCTTCTTGGGCGAAGCCTTCGCCTTAGACGGCGTCGTCGCCTTCTTCGGGCGCGGCGCCTTCGGCTTCTTCGTCGGAACCTTGGCGGCCTTCTTCGCCTTCGACGGCGACTTGGCCTTGGCCGGCTTGGCAGCAGCCGCCTTCTTCGCACCGGCGGGAGCGGCCGACGCCGCAGACGCCTTCTTGGCGGCGCCCGCCTTCCGACCAGTCGCCGCCTTCACGCCACCAGCCTTCTTTGCGCCGGCCGCACGGGCGCCCTTCTTCTCCTTGCTGGCCGGAGCGGCGCGCTTCTTCTTGGCACCGCCAGCACGAGCCTTGCCGCCCTCAGCCGCCCCGCCGCCGGCGCCGGCAAGCTTGAAAGAGCCGGACGCGCCCTTCCCCTTCGTCTGCACCAGCTCGCCCGCCACCACGGCCGACTTGAGGTACTTCTTGATAAACGGCGCCAGCTTCTCCGCGTCCAGCTTGTAGTGCGCGGCAATGTACTTCTTGATCGCCTGCAGCGACGATCCGCCGCGCTCCTTCAGACTCTTGATGGCGGCCGTCACCATCTCAGAGGTGCGCGGGTGCGCAGGCTTGGCGCGCGGCTTCTTCGCAGACGACGCAGACTTTGCCTTCTTCGTAGTGCCGGTGGCGGCGGGTGCCGCAGCAGTCTCGTTCGTAGCCGCCTGATCTGCCATTTCGACGACGCGCGTTAACACACAGCGAGCAGCGAGAGCGAGAGGAGACACGCAGCGAGCGGAGCGCACAGCAGAGGAATAGCCGCCTCGACGCACAGGCCCAGCCAGTGTCGCGGGCGGGCGCGGACGGCCGAGAGAGCGGCCGCCACTCTGCGCGCCGCCGCGCCGCGCCTCCCGCGCTTGCTACCGCCCAACGTCCGACAGCCTGTGCGGAGCAGCCCCACACCTGCGCCACAACCACCCGCGCCTTTCAAACCACCGAGGATGGGGCTACACACAGCCACACCACAGTCGCCAACCAGTCGCCACGGCAGCGCCGCAAACCACGGCCAAACTGCAGCCACCGCGCGCTACAGCCTGGGTCGGCCCGCCGAGAATCGCCGCCCACGCCCAAATGCCGCCCCCACAGCCCCAGCCGGCGACCGGCCACAATGGCCAAACCTTCGGCAAAAGCCCCGCACCGTCGCCGCGGCAGCCCGGCCAGCGCGGCCGGCGCCACAGCCACACAAGCGGAGGCGTGCGGCGATGACGGCCGTGCAAACG
Source organism: Schistocerca cancellata (assembly GCF_023864275.1). Taxonomy (NCBI): domain Eukaryota; kingdom Metazoa; phylum Arthropoda; class Insecta; order Orthoptera; family Acrididae; genus Schistocerca; species Schistocerca cancellata. The sequence continues at coordinate 1,291,443 of NW_026047172.1, forward strand.
CACCTCCGCCGCCCCATCGCCCTCCCACCGTTTCCCGATCGGCCCGCAGCCGTCGGGCCACGTCCTCCTCCTCTCGCCCGCCAACATTCACAGCCCTTTCGTTCGTTTCCCAACAATTTCAATTGTGCCCGCCGCAAAAACGGGCGCCGCCTGCAAAGCAACATGCTCCGCCGGAGCGCCCCTCGCCGCTTACGAGCCAACCCCTCGCCCGAGGCAAACCCGAAATCCGCAACTACAGACCAACCCAATCTGCCGTCAGCACACACGACAGCCAACATCACGCGTTACGAGTTAGACATTAGGTTCACACGTCTCGGTTAGGTTCGGTGGACGTGGGTTAGGTTAAGGGCACTTGGGTTAGGTTAAGCATTCAAAACACACGTCAGGCGTCAGAGGTTAGGTTAGGTTACGTTACATTAAGGTTAGGTTAGGGGCACCTCGGTTAGGTTAAGGGTCGGTGTTAGGTTAAGCGTCAAACTTAGGTTAAGCATTCAAACACACGTCGGGCGTCAGAGGTTAGGTTAGGTTAGGTTAGGTTAAGGCCACTTGGGTTAGGTTAAGCCTCAAACTTAGGTTAAGCATTCAAACACACGTCGGGCGTCAGGTGGCCGCAGCAGCCGCACCTACCTACCCACCCACCTCACGGCCGGACAGCTTGGCTTACTTGGCGCTGAGGCTGACCTCACCGCACCTCACGCTACGCAACGCTACAGGTTCGGTTCGCTCAGCTTAGGCTTAGAGCTTAAGCGCCCAGGTCGGATTACGACGTTGGTTCACCTTCGGGCGCCACACTTTGGGTGTAAAGGTCGCGTCGGGTCGTCGGCACGCCGCAAAAACAAAAGCGAAGCCACAGGACAACGCCGACAAACGGGCAGCACGACCACGACCAGATACCGAGACACACGGACCACCCACCGGCCAAAGGGCACCAAACAACAAACCAGAGCACCACGTGTCGACCAGAGCAACCCGCCGCTCACGCGACGTGGCTGGCACCGAAGGGCCGCCGCAACTGCGCTTTCCGCGCCGGGCCGGATGCACGTGCGGCAACACCACCACCGCACACAGCCGCTGTTCAACATCAACCAACAACACGCCGCGGTCGCAGCCTCAACGCCAGCACACGTTTGCACCACCATTCACACGCACCGCACAAACAGCTGTCGCCGACAACACAAACACACCGCAACGACGCCGCCGCCCCTACTTGTGCCGGCCACCCACCCCACCGACGGCGCACCTGTCGCCGGCCGGCAGTCGACACGGGAAACGCACACCGCCACTTCGCTCGCGCGCACGCCACCAACCAGTCGTCGTCTCCAAAACAACAAACAAACAAACATAGGGCAGGCAACAAATCGCCTCGCACGAACCGTCCACAAAACTATCAAAGCACAGCCTCTGGCTAACGGCCACGACGCAGCGGCACGCTGCTCCTTTCCCCGCCCCCACTCGATTCACGAAGGCACGCGACACCGCCAACGACGGCCTCGCTTCCCGCAACCGACACCTTTCCGCCACTACGCACAGCCGCACCCGACGCCCGTGCCAACGACACAACTACTGCACTATCCACCGCCGCCTCCCCCTTCCCGTCGTACACACACACAGCCAGCCAGCCAGCCAGCCAGCCAAAACCACACCAACGACCCAAACATGCACGTGCAACGGCACACCCCAACCAGTCAACGTCGACAACCACACGCACGGCTCGAAACCGGCGCCCTTCCACGTTGCCATCAAGCTACACACAAGACACAAGGAACCAACAACAGCAAGCCTGCCCGCCCGCCCCACTCTCACGCCGCAAAAAGCACACCGAAACCGCCAAACGCACATTCCCATCGCACCGACACCGACCGGCTCGCTACCACCACACCTCTCGGCAGCCGTTTCGCAAACATGACACGGCGCGACATGACATCACGACCAACTCTCCTCTCCAGACGCCTTCGGCCGGAGCACAACGCCGCCAATTCGCCACACACACACACACACACACACACACACAGTCGACAGGCGCCCGCCCGCCCGCCCTGCACGACGCCGCGCAGCAAAGGCGCCCGCAAACACATACCTCTCCTCTCTCTCGGCCGCCCGACGCGCCAACCGCCACACCGCCAGCCACTCGCAATTGTGCACTGCCGCCAGCCACACGTCCAACACGCCGCGCCGCCTCCGGCCACCCGCCAGGGGGCGCTCACGTCCGCGACAACAGCGCGGCCCGCCGGGCCAAACCGAACCGAGCCGAGCCGCCCGCCGCTGCTCTGCACATCTTCCTGCGCGCATCAACAAAACGAGGCAAGCGAGCACACCCCGTCACAACGCCACATCACGCAAATGCCGTGCCGACCTCTTGTGTCTACCGCCTAAATTGCACTCACTCACCAGCCGCCCCTTCTTCTTCTTCCTACCTATCTATCTGTGCGTCTGTGTCGGTCCGCGCGTGACGCCTCTCAACATCCGCCGTCGCCGTCCCCGTCCCCGTTTCCGCCCCAATGCCATCGTCGCGCCGCCTCCTCCTCCTCCTCCGCCCCTGTCCGGCCCGCACCACACCATACACCGCTGCTTGTCCCGGCCGTTGCCACCAAAGGCGCCTACCGCAAACGCGCCACGCCGCAGCCCCCGTGCGTGCATCTCCGTGCCGACGCTGCCTCTCTGCCCTCCCGCACGCACTCGACCGACCGACATGCACTGCGTCGACGGCCTCGACAACACAGTCTCTGGCTCCGCACTGCGTCTTCCGGTACGCGCGCTGAAACACGTATGTACTCATTACCAGCGATGGCGAGGCACGACACAATCTCTGACCAGAGCGTTTCTTATCGTCGCTAGTCTGCGCCACACGACACTAGTAGCACGTAGCGGGTCGGCAGGAACAGTTGTCATCTATATGTGGCGGGTCGGGAGAGGTAGTAGTCAGTCGACAGTATTAGCGAGTGGACGGTTGTACTGAGCGGGCGGCGGCGTGCTCTTCTCGCGACTCTGGTCTCCGTTCGGGACGATGCATACTGTTATTACAGGTAAGGTAATGAAGCTGCATTGCGCAAATCTAATACTGTATGTCAATTGTAACTATTTTCTTCACAACAAAATGCCCCAATAATACTTTGTTTCCAAACAAACTTTTTTAAAGTACAACCATTCATTTCCATTTAAATAATATTTCCTACGCATTTCCTCCAACAATCAAAATTAAATGTGAGCCGGCATTCATTGCACGACGCTGTGTACAGGTATCTACAGTTAAGAGCACATATAGATGCAGTTTGTTTTTTCTCTTTTGTCTTTTTTGTTTTTTTTTTTTTTTTTTTTGACGTAACGATCTTTTGCTCTTTTTATTCTAATTTGTACGTACGCTGTTTGTTTAGATTTTTATATTGGTAATGCCACGTAGCGCTCCGCGTGAAAATCACTGCCTGTGCTGTGTGCAGTCTGTGGCTAGTTTGCATTGTTGTTGTCATGAACTGCTATAGCTGGATGTGAACAGCGCGTAGCGTTGCGCAGTTAGGGGTGAGCCGCCAGCACTGGTGCATGTGAGGACAGAGATGGCGGACGTTTCAAATTACATATATTATGACTGGTGATGATATTAAGGGTAAATACATTGTTTGTTGTTCTCTATTAAACATCTTTACTTTGCTAACTATCCCTATCGGTAGTTAGTGCCCTCCGTAGTTTGGAATCTCTTATTTAGCTGGCAGCAGTGGTGCTCGCTGTATTGCAGTAGTTCGAGTAATGAAGATTTTTGTGAGGTAAGTGATTTCCGACAGGTGTACTTTAATGTTACTCAGGGCCATTCTTTTGCAGGGATCTTTGATAGTCAGATTGCGTTGCGCTCAAAATATTGTGTGTCAGTTTAAGCACAGTTTTGTATACATTGTTGTTCAAAGGGGGGCGTTTCAGAATACACAGGGCCGAAGGTCAGCCAGCGCTGCCCTTACAACGTTTATCGGGTTTTCAATTATGTCTGTTGAGATGTTCATGGTTCATTATTTCCATTCATCATATTATCGCGCGTTTCTCATCAATCTTCGTTCGTTCATTTTCTAGGGACGTTAACAACATTCTGGCACATTTTTATCATCATTCACTCACTCACTCACTCACTCACTCACTCACTCACTTACTTACGACTATTTGTGCGGGGAGGTTACACTTGGGTCCATT
>NW_026047172.1:1296112-1332818 GCF_023864275.1 Schistocerca cancellata
TGCCGAGAGGTGTGGTGGTAGCGAGCCGGTCGGTGTCGGTGCGATGGGAATGTGCGTTTGGCGGTTTCGGTGTGCTTTTTGCGGCGTGAGAGTGGGGCGGGCGGGCAGGCTTGCTGTTGTTGGTTCCTTGTGTCTTGTGTGTAGCTTGATGGCAACGTGGAAGGGCGCCGGTTTCGAGCCGTGCGTGTGGTTGTCGACGTTGACTGGTTGGGGTGTGCCGTTGCACGTGCATGTTTGGGTCGTTGGTGTGGTTTTGGCTGGCTGGCTGGCTGGCTGGCTGTGTGTGTGTACGACGGGAAGGGGGAGGCGGCGGTGGATAGTGCAGTAGTTGTGTCGTTGGCACGGGCGTCGGGTGCGGCTGTGCGTAGTGGCGGAAAGGTGTCGGTTGCGGGAAGCGAGGCCGTCGTTGGCGGTGTCGCGTGCCTTCGTGAATCGAGTGGGGGCGGGGAAAGGAGCAGCGTGCCGCTGCGTCGTGGCCGTTAGCCAGAGGCTGTGCTTTGATAGTTTTGTGGACGGTTCGTGCGAGGCGATTTGTTGCCTGCCCTATGTTTGTTTGTTTGTTGTTTTGGAGACGACGACTGGTTGGTGGCGTGCGCGCGAGCGAAGTGGCGGTGTGCGTTTCCCGTGTCGACTGCCGGCCGGCGACAGGTGCGCCGTCGGTGGGGTGGGTGGCCGGCACAAGTAGGGGCGGCGGCGTCGTTGCGGTGTGTTTGTGTTGTCGGCGACAGCTGTTTGTGCGGTGCGTGTGAATGGTGGTGCAAACGTGTGCTGGCGTTGAGGCTGCGACCGCGGCGTGTTGTTGGTTGATGTTGAACAGCGGCTGTGTGCGGTGGTGGTGTTGCCGCACGTGCATCCGGCCCGGCGCGGAAAGCGCAGTTGCGGCGGCCCTTCGGTGCCAGCCACGTCGCGTGAGCGGCGGGTTGCTCTGGTCGACACGTGGTGCTCTGGTTTGTTGTTTGGTGCCCTTTGGCCGGTGGGTGGTCCGTGTGTCTCGGTATCTGGTCGTGGTCGTGCTGCCCGTTTGTCGGCGTTGTCCTGTGGCTTCGCTTTTGTTTTTGCGGCGTGCCGACGACCCGACGCGACCTTTACACCCAAAGTGTGGCGCCCGAAGGTGAACCAACGTCGTAATCCGACCTGGGCGCTTAAGCTCTAAGCCTAAGCTGAGCGAACCGAACCTGTAGCGTTGCGTAGCGTGAGGTGCGGTGAGGTCAGCCTCAGCGCCAAGTAAGCCAAGCTGTCCGGCCGTGAGGTGGGTGGGTAGGTAGGTGCGGCTGCTGCGGCCACCTGACGCCCGACGTGTGTTTGAATGCTTAACCTAAGTTTGAGGCTTAACCTAACCCAAGTGGCCTTAACCTAACCTAACCTAACCTAACCTCTGACGCCCGACGTGTGTTTGAATGCTTAACCTAAGTTTGACGCTTAACCTAACACCGACCCTTAACCTAACCGAGGTGCCCCTAACCTAACCTTAATGTAACGTAACCTAACCTAACCTCTGACGCCTGACGTGTGTTTTGAATGCTTAACCTAACCCAAGTGCCCTTAACCTAACCCACGTCCACCGAACCTAACCGAGACGTGTGAACCTAATGTCTAACTCGTAACGCGTGATGTTGGCTGTCGTGTGTGCTGACGGCAGATTGGGTTGGTCTGTAGTTGCGGATTTCGGGTTTGCCTCGGGCGAGGGGTTGGCTCGTAAGCGGCGAGGGGCGCTCCGGCGGAGCATGTTGCTTTGCAGGCGGCGCCCGTTTTTGCGGCGGGCACAATTGAAATTGTTGGGAAACGAACGAAAGGGCTGTGAATGTTGGCGGGCGAGAGGAGGAGGACGTGGCCCGACGGCTGCGGGCCGATCGGGAAACGGTGGGAGGGCGATGGGGCGGCGGAGGTGCGTTTGCACGGCCGTCATCGCCGCACGCCTCCGCTTGTGTGGCTGTGGCGCCGGCCGCGCTGGCCGGGCTGCCGCGGCGACGGTGCGGGGCTTTTGCCGAAGGTTTGGCCATTGTGGCCGGTCGCCGGCTGGGGCTGTGGGGGCGGCATTTGGGCGTGGGCGGCGATTCTCGGCGGGCCGACCCAGGCTGTAGCGCGCGGTGGCTGCAGTTTGGCCGTGGTTTGCGGCGCTGCCGTGGCGACTGGTTGGCGACTGTGGTGTGGCTGTGTGTAGCCCCATCCTCGGTGGTTTGAAAGGCGCGGGTGGTTGTGGCGCAGGTGTGGGGCTGCTCCGCACAGGCTGTCGGACGTTGGGCGGTAGCAAGCGCGGGAGGCGCGGCGCGGCGGCGCGCAGAGTGGCGGCCGCTCTCTCGGCCGTCCGCGCCCGCCCGCGACACTGGCTGGGCCTGTGCGTCGAGGCGGCTATTCCTCTGCTGTGCGCTCCGCTCGCTGCGTGTCTCCTCTCGCTCTCGCTGCTCGCTGTGTGTTAACGCGCGTCGTCGAAATGGCAGATCAGGCGGCTACGAACGAGACTGCTGCGGCACCCGCCGCCACCGGCACTACGAAGAAGGCAAAGTCTGCGTCGTCTGCGAAGAAGCCGCGCGCCAAGCCTGCGCACCCGCGCACCTCTGAGATGGTGACGGCCGCCATCAAGAGTCTGAAGGAGCGCGGCGGATCGTCGCTGCAGGCGATCAAGAAGTACATTGCCGCGCACTACAAGCTGGACGCGGAGAAGCTGGCGCCGTTTATCAAGAAGTACCTCAAGTCGGCCGTGGTGGCGGGCGAGCTGGTGCAGACGAAGGGGAAGGGCGCGTCCGGCTCTTTCAAGCTTGCCGGCGCCGGCGGCGGGGCGGCTGAGGGCGGCAAGGCTCGTGCTGGCGGTGCCAAGAAGAAGCGCGCCGCTCCGGCCAGCAAGGAGAAGAAGGGCGCCCGTGCGGCCGGCGCAAAGAAGGCTGGTGGCGTGAAGGCGGCGACTGGTCGGAAGGCGGGCGCCGCCAAGAAGGCGTCTGCGGCGTCGGCCGCTCCCGCCGGTGCGAAGAAGGCGGCTGCTGCCAAGCCGGCCAAGGCCAAGTCGCCGTCGAAGGCGAAGAAGGCCGCCAAGGTTCCGACGAAGAAGCCGAAGGCGCCGCGCCCGAAGAAGGCGACGACGCCGTCTAAGGCGAAGGCTTCGCCCAAGAAGAAGAAGTAGAGAGGAATGGGAAAGGAAGGGTTGGCGGTTGACTCCGTCGTCCGCACCCCCCGTCCCCGTCGTCTAGTGGCGCGCAACAGACGCGCGGCCCAAAACGGCCCTTCTCAGGGCCATCAAAGCACGTCGGGAAGGTTTTGATTGTCGTGTTTGTGTTGCGGTGTGGTTGTGTCGTCTGGCGTTTCTGTATGCCCGTGTGTGGATACTGTTTGCGTGCCGTGGTGGTTGGATTGCGGGGGGGGGGTCGGTGGCGGGTGCGGGCGGCGGTAGCGGTTTTGTCGTTGCGGTTGATTGTCGCCGTTTTTTTTTTTTGGTCGCGGCCGGCCGACGGTTGGTTTTGTGTCATGTTGTTTGAATACTTTGGTTGGCCTGCCTGCCGTCTTCTCGGATGTGTCTTGTCTTGTGTGTGTGTTCTTGCAACGGGGGCGGGGGACGTTGAGATGTGGAAAGGGTCGGTGGCGTTGGACGTGCCTGGCTTTTTGTTTCGTTTTCTTTTCGAAACGAAGCGGCGGCCGGCCGTGTGGTTGACGGCGTCGGCCGATGGGTATTGTGCGCTTTGAGCGCCGCGCCGGGGAGGCATGATGTTGATTGTTGCGCGCGCCAGCAAGCTGGCAGGGGAGAGCGGCTGTGGCGGACGGACGGGAAGTGGAAGTGGTGTTTTGTCTTTGGTTCTGTGGTTGTGGGGCGAGAGGCGACCGACAAAGTTTGCTCGCGACGGAGTGATGTTAGTGGCCCTTAAAAGGGCCGTTTTGTTTGTTGCGTGCGTGGGCGGTGCCCAGCGGCTGGCGCGGTGTTTAGGCGCGCTCGCCGCGGATGCGGCGCGCGAGCTGGATGTCCTTGGGCATGATGGTGACGCGCTTGGCGTGGATTGCGCACAGGTTGGTGTCTTCGAAGAGGCCGACGAGGTAGGCCTCGCTGGCCTCCTGCAGGGCCATGACCGCGGAGCTCTGGAAGCGCAGGTCGGTCTTGAAGTCCTGGGCGATCTCGCGCACTAGGCGCTGGAATGGCAGCTTGCGGATGAGCAGCTCTGTGCTCTTCTGGTAGCGCCTGATTTCTCGCAGGGCGACGGTGCCCGGCCTGTAGCGGTGGGGCTTCTTGACGCCGCCGGTGGCGGGCGCGCTCTTCCTCGCCGCCTTGGTGGCGAGCTGTTTGCGCGGCGCCTTTCCGCCGGTGGACTTGCGGGCCGTTTGCTTTGTGCGGGCCATAGCGGTAGCGGTTAGCGGAGCGGCGTGGAGGCGAGCGAGGTGCTGCGTCGGGTGCTGCCTTGACGACACGGGCGCGCGCCAGCCACCGTGGTGCGCTTATATGCCCTCGGTTGCGCGTGGTGGGGGGAGGGCGGGCCAGAGTCTATATAGGGGGGCTGGCGCGTGCGCCGGGCGCAGACCGTAGCCGACTCGCTAGCGCCGGGTGAGGAGCCAGCCGCTGCAGCAGACGCTTTGCTTGCCTTGAGCTTTTTGAGGATTTAGAAGAGATGACTGGCCGCGGCAAGGGAGGAAAGGGGCTCGGCAAGGGTGGCGCCAAGCGGCACCGCAAGGTGTTGCGCGACAACATCCAGGGCATCACGAAGCCCGCGATCCGCCGCCTGGCTCGCAGGGGCGGCGTGAAGCGCATCTCTGGTCTGATCTACGAGGAGACCCGCGGAGTGCTGAAGGTGTTCCTGGAGAACGTGATCCGCGACGCGGTGACGTACACTGAGCACGCCAAGCGCAAGACTGTGACGGCCATGGACGTGGTGTACGCCCTGAAGAGGCAGGGGCGCACCCTGTACGGTTTCGGCGGTTAGGCGCGTCGCAGCCGGTGTGCTGTGCCGCGTTGGCCTTCCCGCGGCCGTGGGAGAGACGAAAACGGCCCTTTTCAGGGCCACCACACTGTTCGGAAATTGAAAAGTGCGAAAGAGTCTGTGTTGTTGCTGCGTGTGTTGCCTGCCTGCCTTGTTTCTTTCATTCTTCATTTCGTTTGCGTTTGACTGACGTGACGTGACTGGGAGAAAGGAAAGGAAGCGGGTCTTGTGGCTGTGTGTGTGTGTGTGTGTGTGTGTGTGTGTGTGTGTGTGTGTGCGTGCGCGCGCGCGCGAGAGAGGGCGTTGTGTGTTTGTTTTGTTTATCGATCGATGGAGACGCCGGGCTGTGTGTTGTTGTTGTTGTTGTTGTTGTTGTTGTGCGAGAGGCGGTGAATATTTGCGTGGTTTTGGCTGTGTGTTTGCGGCGGCGTTGGAGTTGCCGAGGCAAGGCGTGCCCATAGGCGGCCGGATCAGCTGTTTCGTTTGTATGGGGCGCGCGGGAGTGGAGGGCGGTGTGTCGACACGCTCGTTTAACAGTTGGTGATTATTGCTGTCGTTGTCGTTTGGAAGGCGACTGTGCGTGCGTGGAGGTGCTTGAGGCAAACGAAAAACAAAAGAGAAACGTGTGTGTGGCCACACGGGCTGTGGACGACAAGATGGCGGCGGCTCTTCTTGTTGTTCTTCTCTCTTTCCTTTAGTCCTCTACCGTTAGAGGGGGAGTTGGTGGAGGTTATTGTCGCCTGTGGACATTTGCTCCTCTTTTCTGTGTGTTGTTCTTATCTTTGGTAGTGTGCTTTTTCGGACGTTGCTGTTTGTTGAGAGTGATTATGTGTTCTGTTTGTGCTACTGCTGGAGTAGCGACTCGGGTCTTGCACATCTGTCCCTGTGGTGTTCATATTGCCCAAGGGTCAAGACGTAATAGTCATTTTCTGAATTCCGCGCGGTGGCGTAGAACGCTTGTGCCAGGGCGCGGAATCGTGTTGTGGGTGGTTGTAGGCAGGTCTGCCGCGGGGACGTGTAAGGCCCGTCGTAGAGCGCTCTGCTTTGGACCCTTCTGTAGGCGATGCATCGTCGACCTGGCTGCATAGCCCCTATAGAGGGCGCGCATATTTCCAGTATCGCTACCCCTGTTGCGGGGTCGAGGGAACAGGGGTACAGGATCTGCATCCTGGCGTGAGCGTTTGTGCCAAGTTGCCCTATGTGACACTTCGATGTCAGGCGTGACACCGAGGTACCTCGCAGAATATCTGCCCCTGCAATCGTAGCAGTTGGTATGGTCTTCTTGCCGGCGGCGGCTGTGGAAGTGAAGTTAAGTTAAAGTAAAGTAAAGTAAAGCAAAGCGCGGCGAGGACGACTGAAATTTTGCTTTGGACGTAGGTTTGTGTGGTGGCCCTGAAAAGGGCCGATTGTTGTGAGCCGAGCCGGGCCGGCAAAGCGCGTTGCGTGCAGGGGAGCACGCAGCGCTGCTGGGCGGCGGGTCCGCGTGCCGATTGCCTGGCCTCTCTGTTTAGGCCTTCTTCTCGGTCTTCTTTGGCAGCAGGACGGCCTGGATGTTGGGCAGGACACCACCCTGTGCGATGGTGACGCCCGACAGGAGCTTGTTGAGCTCCTCGTCGTTGCGGATGGCAAGCTGCAGGTGGCGCGGGATGATGCGCGTCTTCTTGTTGTCGCGGGCCGCGTTTCCGGCCAGCTCGAGCACCTCAGCCGCGAGGTACTCCATGACGGCGGCGAGGTAGACGGGCGCCCCGGCGCCGACGCGCTCGGCGTAGTTTCCCTTGCGCAGGAGGCGGTGGATTCTGCCGACCGGGAACTGGAGCCCGGCCCTGCTTGAGCGGGACTTTGACTTGCCCTTGACTTTGCCTCCCTTTCCGCGTCCGGACATGGCGATGCGCTGTGGTGTAAAAAAACGAGACGAGACGAAGGACGGTGCGAGCCGCAGCGAGTCGAGCAGCGGAGTGGCGGCGCCGCCAGGGGTGGGGGTCCTTTATGCTCTCGGGTGCGGCGGCCGGTTGCGCTCGCGGCCCATTGGTCGGCGGCCGCAACGGGGCGAGCTGGTAAAGGTGCGGCGGCGGGGCGCGCTGGGTGCCACTGTGTGGGGAGACGCTGACTAGAGCGGAGCGCTTGCTGCTGGTGTTGCTGCCGTACGTTCTTGTTTGTTTGCGATGCCGCCCAAGACTAGCGGGAAGGCCGCCAAGAAGGCTGGCAAGGCGCAGAAGAACATTTCGAAGGGCGACAAGAAGAAGAAGCGCAAGAGGAAGGAGAGCTATGCCATCTACATCTACAAGGTGCTGAAGCAGGTGCACCCTGACACGGGCATCTCGTCGAAGGCGATGAGCATCATGAACAGCTTCGTGAACGACATTTTCGAGCGCATCGCGGCCGAGGCGTCTCGCCTGGCGCACTACAACAAGCGCTCGACCATCACGTCCCGCGAGATCCAGACCGCTGTGCGGCTGTTGCTGCCTGGCGAGCTGGCCAAGCACGCCGTGAGCGAGGGCACGAAGGCGGTGACCAAGTACACGAGCTCCAAGTAAGGAGGTGGCTCTGGAATGGAAGGAGATCCTCCGTTGCGAGAGCGGCAAAACGGCCCTTTTCAGGGCCACCAAATGGCCTTTGCGGGAAGGGCGGAATTGTTGTTGTTGTTGTTTTTGTTTTGTTTTGTGTGTGAGTGGGTGGACGGTGGCAATAGCTACCGCTTTGGTTGCGACGCGACGGGGTGGGGTGGCCGATGCGATGAATAATTTGATTGTTTATGGGGCGCGTCGCGTGTCGCGTGTTGCGGGGTGCGGCCACGGTGTGACGTGGAATGGAGGCACGTGCGCACAAGTCGTTGTCTGCGAGGGGGGGGGGGGGAAGTGCGATCGGTGATGTGCCCTTTGGATGGAGGTGCCGGTTAGTTACGTGACGGGTGGAAACGACACGCGATTGTTGGGAATGTCAGTGTGTAACGACGGCCGTTTGCGGGTCGGTTTGCACGCCATATATGGCGAGGGTGAAATGTGTCTGTAAATGCAGCGTGGAGGCGTGTGAGTGACGTTTAAATGTGAACGCGCATTGAGACACACCACTGTGTATTGCATTGTACGGGCGACACGCACGATGATATGTACCTTTCCCCCGACTCTGATTTCGATAGTCGTGTCTGACCGACTGTGTCTGCTTGTGTGCGTACGACGCACGCACACCGACGTCGTCATTGAAGATGCATGCTCGCGTGTCCAGTGCAGTACAGTAGAGTAAGCGCGACGCTAGAAGACGACGGTCGCTTTGGCGAATGTGCGTACACGTGTTTGTGTGTATGTCGGTGATGTGGTCCGATCCGTCGCCTCTGGGAAACTGTCGATCGGCGCGGTACACCGGACGTCTTGAACACCCGTCATACCGTCATACCGTCATACCGTTGGTACACCGTCGCGCTGAGAACGGTTACCGAAAGGTGAACGAACCTCTGATCGGTCGAATGTCTGGGCAGAACGTGAGGAGAGAATGGTGGAGGAAAGGACAGAGGGGAAAAAACAAATATATATATAGAGAGAGAGAGAGAGAGAGAGAGAGAGAGAGAAAACGGAAAAAAAACCAAACAAAACGGAGAAACGCAGTGTAGAGCAACGGAACGTTCCCGTGTCGGAGGTGTATTGTAGCCGCACTGAAATGCGCGTAACGGCGCGGCGGCAAGTGTCTGCCGTGGTGAACGTTACCTTTGACGGCTGAATTGTGCGTTGCGTTGCTTTGCTTTCCCGGATGTGTATGTAACGTAACGTTCGTTGAGATGGTTCTGAGGAAGAATGTACGACAGTGCCCGTGCCGTCTATGTTCGTGTGCAAAGCCATTGTGTGTGTGTGTGTGTGTGTGTGTGTTGTTTTGAGAATTGCGTCCGGGAATGGCGGTGGGCGTGCCCTGCATGTGGCCCGGAAGGCTGTTCGTTTCGCGGTAGTGTGTGGACAGGGGAGGGGCACGCGTAACGCTGCTGGCATGGCATGGCATGGCATTCGGGAGATGGGAGGGGGCAAACGAAGAAAACAAGACGCGGAGGCTATAAAGACGGGGAGGGGCGCGGTGTGGGTGGCTTGCGCTGCGCTCGGCTGGCGCGTGCGGCGTTGTTTTTGTGCAAAAGAAGAGAAAACGAATGGGTTGCCGGGAGGGGGCCGTTGTGGTGTAGCCGCAGACGCGGCTGTCAGTGAACGTGGTGAGACCGAGGGATGCGGGAGGGGCGGGGGCGGGGAAGACGCTAGAAGAAGGAGAAAAACGCTGCTGCAACCAACATAAAATGAGGCCCTTTGTAACCTGCCAGCAACAAAACAACAACAAAAAAAAAAAAAGGCGTCTATCAACATTGAATGTAAATGGAAATGGACCCAAGTGTAACCTCCCCGCACAAATAGTCGTAAGTAAGTGAGTGAGTGAGTGAGTGAGTGAGTGAGTGAGTGAATGATGATAAAAATGTGCCAGAATGTTGTTAACGTCCCTAGAAAATGAACGAACGAAGATTGATGAGAAACGCGCGATAATATGATGAATGGAAATAATGAACCATGAACATCTCAACAGACATAATTGAAAACCCGATAAACGTTGTAAGGGCAGCGCTGGCTGACCTTCGGCCCTGTGTATTCTGAAACGCCCCCCTTTGAACAACAATGTATACAAAACTGTGCTTAAACTGACACACAATATTTTGAGCGCAACGCAATCTGACTATCAAAGATCCCTGCAAAAGAATGGCCCTGAGTAACATTAAAGTACACCTGTCGGAAATCACTTACCTCACAAAAATCTTCATTACTCGAACTACTGCAATACAGCGAGCACCACTGCTGCCAGCTAAATAAGAGATTCCAAACTACGGAGGGCACTAACTACCGATAGGGATAGTTAGCAAAGTAAAGATGTTTAATAGAGAACAACAAACAATGTATTTACCCTTAATATCATCACCAGTCATAATATATGTAATTTGAAACGTCCGCCATCTCTGTCCTCACATGCACCAGTGCTGGCGGCTCACCCCTAACTGCGCAACGCTACGCGCTGTTCACATCCAGCTATAGCAGTTCATGACAACAACAATGCAAACTAGCCACAGACTGCACACAGCACAGGCAGTGATTTTCACGCGGAGCGCTACGTGGCATTACCAATATAAAAATCTAAACAAACAGCGTACGTACAAATTAGAATAAAAAGAGCAAAAGATCGTTACGTCAAAAAAAAAAAAAAAAAAAACAAAAAAGACAAAAGAGAAAAAACAAACTGCATCTATATGTGCTCTTAACTGTAGATACCTGTACACAGCGTCGTGCAATGAATGCCGGCTCACATTTAATTTTGATTGTTGGAGGAAATGCGTAGGAAATATTATTTAAATGGAAATGAATGGTTGTACTTTAAAAAAGTTTGTTTGGAAACAAAGTATTATTGGGGCATTTTGTTGTGAAGAAAATAGTTACAATTGACATACAGTATTAGATTTGCGCAATGCAGCTTCATTACCTTACCTGTAATAACAGTATGCATCGTCCCGAACGGAGACCAGAGTCGCGAGAAGAGCACGCCGCCGCCCGCTCAGTACAACCGTCCACTCGCTAATACTGTCGACTGACTACTACCTCTCCCGACCCGCCACATATAGATGACAACTGTTCCTGCCGACCCGCTACGTGCTACTAGTGTCGTGTGGCGCAGACTAGCGACGATAAGAAACGCTCTGGTCAGAGATTGTGTCGTGCCTCGCCATCGCTGGTAATGAGTACATACGTGTTTCAGCGCGCGTACCGGAAGACGCAGTGCGGAGCCAGAGACTGTGTTGTCGAGGCCGTCGACGCAGTGCATGTCGGTCGGTCGAGTGCGTGCGGGAGGGCAGAGAGGCAGCGTCGGCACGGAGATGCACGCACGGGGGCTGCGGCGTGGCGCGTTTGCGGTAGGCGCCTTTGGTGGCAACGGCCGGGACAAGCAGCGGTGTATGGTGTGGTGCGGGCCGGACAGGGGCGGAGGAGGAGGAGGAGGCGGCGCGACGATGGCATTGGGGCGGAAACGGGGACGGGGACGGCGACGGCGGATGTTGAGAGGCGTCACGCGCGGACCGACACAGACGCACAGATAGATAGGTAGGAAGAAGAAGAAGGGGCGGCTGGTGAGTGAGTGCAATTTAGGCGGTAGACACAAGAGGTCGGCACGGCATTTGCGTGATGTGGCGTTGTGACGGGGTGTGCTCGCTTGCCTCGTTTTGTTGATGCGCGCAGGAAGATGTGCAGAGCAGCGGCGGGCGGCTCGGCTCGGTTCGGTTTGGCCCGGCGGGCCGCGCTGTTGTCGCGGACGTGAGCGCCCCCTGGCGGGTGGCCGGAGGCGGCGCGGCGTGTTGGACGTGTGGCTGGCGGCAGTGCACAATTGCGAGTGGCTGGCGGTGTGGCGGTTGGCGCGTCGGGCGGCCGAGAGAGAGGAGAGGTATGTGTTTGCGGGCGCCTTTGCTGCGCGGCGTCGTGCAGGGCGGGCGGGCGGGCGCCTGTCGACTGTGTGTGTGTGTGTGTGTGTGTGTGTGTGGCGAATTGGCGGCGTTGTGCTCCGGCCGAAGGCGTCTGGAGAGGAGAGTTGGTCGTGATGTCATGTCGCGCCGTGTCATGTTTGCGAAACGGCTGCCGAGAGGTGTGGTGGTAGCGAGCCGGTCGGTGTCGGTGCGATGGGAATGTGCGTTTGGCGGTTTCGGTGTGCTTTTTGCGGCGTGAGAGTGGGGCGGGCGGGCAGGCTTGCTGTTGTTGGTTCCTTGTGTCTTGTGTGTAGCTTGATGGCAACGTGGAAGGGCGCCGGTTTCGAGCCGTGCGTGTGGTTGTCGACGTTGACTGGTTGGGGTGTGCCGTTGCACGTGCATGTTTGGGTCGTTGGTGTGGTTTTGGCTGGCTGGCTGGCTGGCTGGCTGTGTGTGTGTACGACGGGAAGGGGGAGGCGGCGGTGGATAGTGCAGTAGTTGTGTCGTTGGCACGGGCGTCGGGTGCGGCTGTGCGTAGTGGCGGAAAGGTGTCGGTTGCGGGAAGCGAGGCCGTCGTTGGCGGTGTCGCGTGCCTTCGTGAATCGAGTGGGGGCGGGGAAAGGAGCAGCGTGCCGCTGCGTCGTGGCCGTTAGCCAGAGGCTGTGCTTTGATAGTTTTGTGGACGGTTCGTGCGAGGCGATTTGTTGCCTGCCCTATGTTTGTTTGTTTGTTGTTTTGGAGACGACGACTGGTTGGTGGCGTGCGCGCGAGCGAAGTGGCGGTGTGCGTTTCCCGTGTCGACTGCCGGCCGGCGACAGGTGCGCCGTCGGTGGGGTGGGTGGCCGGCACAAGTAGGGGCGGCGGCGTCGTTGCGGTGTGTTTGTGTTGTCGGCGACAGCTGTTTGTGCGGTGCGTGTGAATGGTGGTGCAAACGTGTGCTGGCGTTGAGGCTGCGACCGCGGCGTGTTGTTGGTTGATGTTGAACAGCGGCTGTGTGCGGTGGTGGTGTTGCCGCACGTGCATCCGGCCCGGCGCGGAAAGCGCAGTTGCGGCGGCCCTTCGGTGCCAGCCACGTCGCGTGAGCGGCGGGTTGCTCTGGTCGACACGTGGTGCTCTGGTTTGTTGTTTGGTGCCCTTTGGCCGGTGGGTGGTCCGTGTGTCTCGGTATCTGGTCGTGGTCGTGCTGCCCGTTTGTCGGCGTTGTCCTGTGGCTTCGCTTTTGTTTTTGCGGCGTGCCGACGACCCGACGCGACCTTTACACCCAAAGTGTGGCGCCCGAAGGTGAACCAACGTCGTAATCCGACCTGGGCGCTTAAGCTCTAAGCCTAAGCTGAGCGAACCGAACCTGTAGCGTTGCGTAGCGTGAGGTGCGGTGAGGTCAGCCTCAGCGCCAAGTAAGCCAAGCTGTCCGGCCGTGAGGTGGGTGGGTAGGTAGGTGCGGCTGCTGCGGCCACCTGACGCCCGACGTGTGTTTGAATGCTTAACCTAAGTTTGAGGCTTAACCTAACCCAAGTGGCCTTAACCTAACCTAACCTAACCTAACCTCTGACGCCCGACGTGTGTTTGAATGCTTAACCTAAGTTTGACGCTTAACCTAACACCGACCCTTAACCTAACCGAGGTGCCCCTAACCTAACCTTAATGTAACGTAACCTAACCTAACCTCTGACGCCTGACGTGTGTTTTGAATGCTTAACCTAACCCAAGTGCCCTTAACCTAACCCACGTCCACCGAACCTAACCGAGACGTGTGAACCTAATGTCTAACTCGTAACGCGTGATGTTGGCTGTCGTGTGTGCTGACGGCAGATTGGGTTGGTCTGTAGTTGCGGATTTCGGGTTTGCCTCGGGCGAGGGGTTGGCTCGTAAGCGGCGAGGGGCGCTCCGGCGGAGCATGTTGCTTTGCAGGCGGCGCCCGTTTTTGCGGCGGGCACAATTGAAATTGTTGGGAAACGAACGAAAGGGCTGTGAATGTTGGCGGGCGAGAGGAGGAGGACGTGGCCCGACGGCTGCGGGCCGATCGGGAAACGGTGGGAGGGCGATGGGGCGGCGGAGGTGCGTTTGCACGGCCGTCATCGCCGCACGCCTCCGCTTGTGTGGCTGTGGCGCCGGCCGCGCTGGCCGGGCTGCCGCGGCGACGGTGCGGGGCTTTTGCCGAAGGTTTGGCCATTGTGGCCGGTCGCCGGCTGGGGCTGTGGGGGCGGCATTTGGGCGTGGGCGGCGATTCTCGGCGGGCCGACCCAGGCTGTAGCGCGCGGTGGCTGCAGTTTGGCCGTGGTTTGCGGCGCTGCCGTGGCGACTGGTTGGCGACTGTGGTGTGGCTGTGTGTAGCCCCATCCTCGGTGGTTTGAAAGGCGCGGGTGGTTGTGGCGCAGGTGTGGGGCTGCTCCGCACAGGCTGTCGGACGTTGGGCGGTAGCAAGCGCGGGAGGCGCGGCGCGGCGGCGCGCAGAGTGGCGGCCGCTCTCTCGGCCGTCCGCGCCCGCCCGCGACACTGGCTGGGCCTGTGCGTCGAGGCGGCTATTCCTCTGCTGTGCGCTCCGCTCGCTGCGTGTCTCCTCTCGCTCTCGCTGCTCGCTGTGTGTTAACGCGCGTCGTCGAAATGGCAGATCAGGCGGCTACGAACGAGACTGCTGCGGCACCCGCCGCCACCGGCACTACGAAGAAGGCAAAGTCTGCGTCGTCTGCGAAGAAGCCGCGCGCCAAGCCTGCGCACCCGCGCACCTCTGAGATGGTGACGGCCGCCATCAAGAGTCTGAAGGAGCGCGGCGGATCGTCGCTGCAGGCGATCAAGAAGTACATTGCCGCGCACTACAAGCTGGACGCGGAGAAGCTGGCGCCGTTTATCAAGAAGTACCTCAAGTCGGCCGTGGTGGCGGGCGAGCTGGTGCAGACGAAGGGGAAGGGCGCGTCCGGCTCTTTCAAGCTTGCCGGCGCCGGCGGCGGGGCGGCTGAGGGCGGCAAGGCTCGTGCTGGCGGTGCCAAGAAGAAGCGCGCCGCTCCGGCCAGCAAGGAGAAGAAGGGCGCCCGTGCGGCCGGCGCAAAGAAGGCTGGTGGCGTGAAGGCGGCGACTGGTCGGAAGGCGGGCGCCGCCAAGAAGGCGTCTGCGGCGTCGGCCGCTCCCGCCGGTGCGAAGAAGGCGGCTGCTGCCAAGCCGGCCAAGGCCAAGTCGCCGTCGAAGGCGAAGAAGGCCGCCAAGGTTCCGACGAAGAAGCCGAAGGCGCCGCGCCCGAAGAAGGCGACGACGCCGTCTAAGGCGAAGGCTTCGCCCAAGAAGAAGAAGTAGAGAGGAATGGGAAAGGAAGGGTTGGCGGTTGACTCCGTCGTCCGCACCCCCCGTCCCCGTCGTCTAGTGGCGCGCAACAGACGCGCGGCCCAAAACGGCCCTTCTCAGGGCCATCAAAGCACGTCGGGAAGGTTTTGATTGTCGTGTTTGTGTTGCGGTGTGGTTGTGTCGTCTGGCGTTTCTGTATGCCCGTGTGTGGATACTGTTTGCGTGCCGTGGTGGTTGGATTGCGGGGGGGGGGTCGGTGGCGGGTGCGGGCGGCGGTAGCGGTTTTGTCGTTGCGGTTGATTGTCGCCGTTTTTTTTTTTTGGTCGCGGCCGGCCGACGGTTGGTTTTGTGTCATGTTGTTTGAATACTTTGGTTGGCCTGCCTGCCGTCTTCTCGGATGTGTCTTGTCTTGTGTGTGTGTTCTTGCAACGGGGGCGGGGGACGTTGAGATGTGGAAAGGGTCGGTGGCGTTGGACGTGCCTGGCTTTTTGTTTCGTTTTCTTTTCGAAACGAAGCGGCGGCCGGCCGTGTGGTTGACGGCGTCGGCCGATGGGTATTGTGCGCTTTGAGCGCCGCGCCGGGGAGGCATGATGTTGATTGTTGCGCGCGCCAGCAAGCTGGCAGGGGAGAGCGGCTGTGGCGGACGGACGGGAAGTGGAAGTGGTGTTTTGTCTTTGGTTCTGTGGTTGTGGGGCGAGAGGCGACCGACAAAGTTTGCTCGCGACGGAGTGATGTTAGTGGCCCTTAAAAGGGCCGTTTTGTTTGTTGCGTGCGTGGGCGGTGCCCAGCGGCTGGCGCGGTGTTTAGGCGCGCTCGCCGCGGATGCGGCGCGCGAGCTGGATGTCCTTGGGCATGATGGTGACGCGCTTGGCGTGGATTGCGCACAGGTTGGTGTCTTCGAAGAGGCCGACGAGGTAGGCCTCGCTGGCCTCCTGCAGGGCCATGACCGCGGAGCTCTGGAAGCGCAGGTCGGTCTTGAAGTCCTGGGCGATCTCGCGCACTAGGCGCTGGAATGGCAGCTTGCGGATGAGCAGCTCTGTGCTCTTCTGGTAGCGCCTGATTTCTCGCAGGGCGACGGTGCCCGGCCTGTAGCGGTGGGGCTTCTTGACGCCGCCGGTGGCGGGCGCGCTCTTCCTCGCCGCCTTGGTGGCGAGCTGTTTGCGCGGCGCCTTTCCGCCGGTGGACTTGCGGGCCGTTTGCTTTGTGCGGGCCATAGCGGTAGCGGTTAGCGGAGCGGCGTGGAGGCGAGCGAGGTGCTGCGTCGGGTGCTGCCTTGACGACACGGGCGCGCGCCAGCTTTTTTTTTTTTTTTTTTTTTTTTTTTTTTTTTTTTTTTTGCACTTTTCATTCTCTGCCCTGAGGGGGCAGAGCGGGCTGTTTTAGGGCTTGCTATTTGCCCTTTTCAGCCATGGGTTTTTACAATTTATTTTTTAAATAACTCTTACATTTGTCTTGCTACTTAGTGCAAGTTTTCTTTTGGATGTTAACAATTACAAGATAATTAGATATTTTTAACATTTACAATGGTATTTTAAAAATTACAATGATATTTTAGCAGTTTTAGTGGTAGTTAACAATTACAATGAGAATTTATCAATTTCAATGATATTTTAGCGATTTTAGTGTTATTTTAACAATTTTATTGATATTACGTTACAGTTTCCTTTTGCTTTATTTTATTTTTCATGTATTTGTTCTTTGTCGCTATTAGGTTATAATTACAGTTATCTTATAATATGGGTAACTACTTATTTTACTATAATTTAGTGTACAGAGCGAGGGAGGGGGAGTAGAGGGAGTTGGGTTAGGTGTATTTTGGTGGTTCTTCTTGGGCCATGTTCTTGTGTGTTTAGTGGTGTTTGTGTTTTATTCTTGTGTCCTCTCGTCTAGATGTGTGGGGATGGTGGTGTTTGCTGTTAGTGGTGATAGTATTGGGGTGAGATCGGGGAACGTCTTAGCTGTGTTGTGGGCGATTGTGTGGGTGGGTGCTGTGTATTTGAATCTGGGTTTCCTTTTTGTTCTGTGGTTGACTGTGATTAGGTCTTCCATGTCCGGTCTTTTATTTAGGATATGATTGCCGTATCTGGCTCTCATCTTAGCTAACCTGGTTTGTAATGGTTCTGTACTGGTTGTCTCATATACTTCATTGCTTGGCATCAGATACGGCAGCCTTGCGACACTTCGTAATAGTCTGCGTTCTGTGCTGTACAATCTTTTCGCAATCGGCGCATGTATGCCTCCCAGGGGAGCTGCAGCATACTCTAGAACCGGACGGATGAAGGTTTTGTAGGTATGTAGTGCCGTTTGAGTGTTGCAGCCATGGAAGCGTCCTTGCACTTGTCGTATTAGGTTTTGTCTGAGTCGGGTTTTGTTGAGGAGGTACGTCAGGTGGGTTTTCCAGTTGAGATGTTTGTCCATGTATACTCCAAGGTATCTAGCTGTGTCGTTTAGTCGTAGGGGGCTGTTCCAGAGGGTTAGTCGGATGTCATGTTCGTTCTGTTGTTTCTTTTTTGTTAAGTGTCTGTGTCTGAAGAGGACTGTCTGTGTCTTGGTTGGGTTAGGTCGTATCCTCCATTTTGCCATCCAGGTTTCTAGGCGGTGGAGGTATGTGGTCGTTTTTCGTTGCAGTGTCTTTGTGCGTAGTTCCGTGCACCAGTAGGCCGTGTCGTCTGCATATAGTCCCATTCCTTCGTGGGGAGTCGTTACGGTAGGTATGTCGGCAGTGTAAAGTGTGTACAGTAGTGGGGACAAGATGCCACCTTGGGGGACGCCAGCTTGTGGGGTAAAGGCTTCTGACATCTGATTGGCGACGTGAACCCTGCAGGTCCGGTTGGTGATGTATGATTGGACAATCCTGACTACTTTGGATGGGATGCCGATGTTGATTAGTTTGAACAGCAGGCCCTGGTGCCATAGTTTGTCGAAGGCCCGTTCTATGTCTAGGAACACTGCGAGTGTACAGTGTCCCTGGTTGAACCCTTTGATGATGCTGTCTGTCAGTTTAAGGAGGGGGTCATTGGTCGAGTGGTTGTGTCTGAATCCTGCTTGTGTGAGGGGGAGTAGGTTTTTCGTCTCGACATAAGTCCTTATGCGGTCTGTTATTATTCGTTCGTATGTTTTCCCTATCACGTCCAGTAGGGATAACGGTCTGTATGATTTTGGGTCTGTCCTGGGTTTGTCAGGTTTAGGTATCATGATAGTCTTGCTCGTCTTCCAGTTTGTTGGTATTGTCTCATTGTGTAGGCAGTAATTAAAGATAAGGGATAGGATGGGAATTATGACGTGGAGGGGGGCTTTTTGTAGGTGAATACGTCTGATTTCATTCTGTCCGGGGGCGGAGTTGCGTCCTGAGAAGATTGCGTTTTTTATTTCTATGTCTGTGATGTCTTTGGTGAGGGCCTGCTGTTCTTCTGTTTCGGTTGTCGGGGCGTTTAGCAGGGTTCCTAATTGCGTGTCTACATGTCGTCTGAATGTGTCGTCAAATCTGTTGTCGTTCGGGAATGAGTATACGTCTTGTAGTGTTTCTTTAAAGGCTGTTGCTTGTTCGAGGGGGTCTGTTGAGGGTTCATTGTTTACTGTCAGAGTGTTGACGTATGTCTGGCGTTGCCCTGAGAGTGTTTTGAAGCTCTTCCAGAACTTGCCCCCACTCCTGTAGTCCAGTTTGCTGCATGTGTCGTCCCAGTGTCGTTGTCTGTGTTGAGATATTAGTCTTTTTATTCTGGCGTTTATTCTGTTCCACTGTCTTTTTAGGTCTGGATTGTCGTCTCGCCTCATCTGTCTCTGTAGTCGTTTTTTCTGTCGTATTAGTTCTAGTGCTGCTTCTGGGATGGTGGGTTTCCAGTTTTCTATTAATTTGGTGGGGATTGCTTCCTGGATCGCTTTGGTGATGGCAGTTTCAAGTTTATTGGTGACCAGATGTAAGTCGTCTCCGTCAGTGATTGTTATAGGAATGGATAGCTCATGGTTGATAGTGTCCTGGTATTTTTCCCAGTCTGCTCTATTGTACTGGATTATTGTTCTTCTGTGGGGATGGGGTGGAGGGGGGAGGTTGGCGGATGTGGAGAAAAGGATGGGTAAGTGGTCGCTGGTAATGGAGTCTCCGACTCGGGGTAGGTGGAGTGAGTTGTGTAAGTCAGGGCTGTGTAGGATGTGGTCTGGGGCTGAGATACCTTGGTGTCCTATGAAGGTAGGTTCGTCTAGTGGAAGTCGAAGGGTCGGGTCTGTGGTCAGGAGGTCAAATAGTCTGCGTCCGTTTCCATTGTCTACGCTGTCGCCAAGTCTGTGGTGTCTGGCATTGAAGTCTCCTACCAGGATAGATCGCGGAAGTGAAGTAAAGTATTGGATGAACTGGGCCTGTAGCGCAGTCCCTGGGGGGTTATACATGCACGCTATTTTGAGTGTTTGCCTGTTGTTGTCTTTTATCTCGACCGCGATGGCTTCCGTGTTGTCAAAAGCAGCAGGGAGGGTGACCTCTTTCGCCGCAATAGTGTTGCTGACGTAGATAGCCACCCCTCCTCTGCCGTCCTGCCTGTCTTTCCTGTATGTGTTATATTTTGGGAGATCGCATTTGGTTCCGTCTTTGAGCCATGTTTCGGCGATGGCAGCGACGTGTATGTTTTCTTGGTGGAGCATGTGAATTAGTATGGGGCGTTTGGTTTTAATCCCTTTCGCGTTTGCGAACAGAAGGTTCAGGTGGTTTACTTCACTGTCTTCGTCCATGTTAGGGGAGGGGGGAGGGTGGGCGGGGTGTACTTCCTACTTCCTAGTGTGTGTTTGTTTCGCTCTGGTTGTGGTGTCGTGGGTCTTGTTGTGGGGTGGGAGAGGGAGAGTGGGGTCGTGGTGTGTGGTCGTGTTGTGGGCGCCATTGTGATTGCAGTTCTGGGTCCCATCGGTCTGTTATTGTTATGTGTAGTGAGTTTCTCGCTTGTGTGGCGAACATGCCCTTCTGGAGTATTTGCTTGGAGGCTCTGTCTATCGATCTTTTAACTTCTTCACGGCGGTCTTGGAATAAATCCAGCAAGACCGTTGTGAGGACTCTGATGAGGTCGTCCTTCAGCACTACCTCTTCTGGAAAGATTTCTTCTGCTGGTAGGGGCGCTGGGCCATCAATTGTTTTGATGGGGGCCGTGGTTTCGCTGCTGGAGGCCTTTTTTGGGCGCTGGGGGCACTTGTAGGACAGTGCCGAGTGCTCTCCGCCGCAGTTGGAGCACTGTTGCCTCTCCATTTGTTTGCACTGGGAGAGGCTATGGGCGCCAGCACATCGCGCGCATTTCACTTGTTCGGTGCATTTGGATGTTGTGTGGTTGAATGTAAGGCACTTCCCGCACTGTGCCGGTTGTGGAGGGGGGTCATGTGGGGGTTCTGCAGCTCTTCTTTTATAATCTATCACCGCGCCTTCCGCCAACATTTTGTCCACTGTTTGCGGATCGTGCGTGATGACCCTGTATTTTTCAGTTGGGGCGTTATTTGCCTTTGAGGTGATTCTCCACGCAGTCTTTACTTTCAAGCCCTGATCGCGGAGTTGTTGGATGACTGAGTCATCTTTGGTGTCCACCGGGATTTTTTTGAGGACGACACATAGGGATGGTTCTGGTTTGCGCCTTACCGTACCCCTTCCGTCGCGGGGTTTTTGTGGTCGCACTTCTGCCTCTGGGTAGCCTGACTCGCAGGCAGCACCCGACGCAGCACCTCGCTCGCCTCCACGCCGCTCCGCTAACCGCTACCGCTATGGCCCGCACAAAGCAAACGGCCCGCAAGTCCACCGGCGGAAAGGCGCCGCGCAAACAGCTCGCCACCAAGGCGGCGAGGAAGAGCGCGCCCGCCACCGGCGGCGTCAAGAAGCCCCACCGCTACAGGCCGGGCACCGTCGCCCTGCGAGAAATCAGGCGCTACCAGAAGAGCACAGAGCTGCTCATCCGCAAGCTGCCATTCCAGCGCCTAGTGCGCGAGATCGCCCAGGACTTCAAGACCGACCTGCGCTTCCAGAGCTCCGCGGTCATGGCCCTGCAGGAGGCCAGCGAGGCCTACCTCGTCGGCCTCTTCGAAGACACCAACCTGTGCGCAATCCACGCCAAGCGCGTCACCATCATGCCCAAGGACATCCAGCTCGCGCGCCGCATCCGCGGCGAGCGCGCCTAAACACCGCGCCAGCCGCTGGGCACCGCCCACGCACGCAACAAACAAAACGGCCCTTTTAAGGGCCACTAACATCACTCCGTCGCGAGCAAACTTTGTCGGTCGCCTCTCGCCCCACAACCACAGAACCAAAGACAAAACACCACTTCCACTTCCCGTCCGTCCGCCACAGCCGCTCTCCCCTGCCAGCTTGCTGGCGCGCGCAACAATCAACATCATGCCTCCCCGGCGCGGCGCTCAAAGCGCACAATACCCATCGGCCGACGCCGTCAACCACACGGCCGGCCGCCGCTTCGTTTCGAAAAGAAAACGAAACAAAAAGCCAGGCACGTCCAACGCCACCGACCCTTTCCACATCTCAACGTCCCCCGCCCCCGTTGCAAGAACACACACACAAGACAAGACACATCCGAGAAGACGGCAGGCAGGCCAACCAAAGTATTCAAACAACATGACACAAAACCAACCGTCGGCCGGCCGCGACCAAAAAAAAAAAACGGCGACAATCAACCGCAACGACAAAACCGCTACCGCCGCCCGCACCCGCCACCGACCCCCCCCCCGCAATCCAACCACCACGGCACGCAAACAGTATCCACACACGGGCATACAGAAACGCCAGACGACACAACCACACCGCAACACAAACACGACAATCAAAACCTTCCCGACGTGCTTTGATGGCCCTGAGAAGGGCCGTTTTGGGCCGCGCGTCTGTTGCGCGCCACTAGACGACGGGGACGGGGGGTGCGGACGACGGAGTCAACCGCCAACCCTTCCTTTCCCATTCCTCTCTACTTCTTCTTCTTGGGCGAAGCCTTCGCCTTAGACGGCGTCGTCGCCTTCTTCGGGCGCGGCGCCTTCGGCTTCTTCGTCGGAACCTTGGCGGCCTTCTTCGCCTTCGACGGCGACTTGGCCTTGGCCGGCTTGGCAGCAGCCGCCTTCTTCGCACCGGCGGGAGCGGCCGACGCCGCAGACGCCTTCTTGGCGGCGCCCGCCTTCCGACCAGTCGCCGCCTTCACGCCACCAGCCTTCTTTGCGCCGGCCGCACGGGCGCCCTTCTTCTCCTTGCTGGCCGGAGCGGCGCGCTTCTTCTTGGCACCGCCAGCACGAGCCTTGCCGCCCTCAGCCGCCCCGCCGCCGGCGCCGGCAAGCTTGAAAGAGCCGGACGCGCCCTTCCCCTTCGTCTGCACCAGCTCGCCCGCCACCACGGCCGACTTGAGGTACTTCTTGATAAACGGCGCCAGCTTCTCCGCGTCCAGCTTGTAGTGCGCGGCAATGTACTTCTTGATCGCCTGCAGCGACGATCCGCCGCGCTCCTTCAGACTCTTGATGGCGGCCGTCACCATCTCAGAGGTGCGCGGGTGCGCAGGCTTGGCGCGCGGCTTCTTCGCAGACGACGCAGACTTTGCCTTCTTCGTAGTGCCGGTGGCGGCGGGTGCCGCAGCAGTCTCGTTCGTAGCCGCCTGATCTGCCATTTCGACGACGCGCGTTAACACACAGCGAGCAGCGAGAGCGAGAGGAGACACGCAGCGAGCGGAGCGCACAGCAGAGGAATAGCCGCCTCGACGCACAGGCCCAGCCAGTGTCGCGGGCGGGCGCGGACGGCCGAGAGAGCGGCCGCCACTCTGCGCGCCGCCGCGCCGCGCCTCCCGCGCTTGCTACCGCCCAACGTCCGACAGCCTGTGCGGAGCAGCCCCACACCTGCGCCACAACCACCCGCGCCTTTCAAACCACCGAGGATGGGGCTACACACAGCCACACCACAGTCGCCAACCAGTCGCCACGGCAGCGCCGCAAACCACGGCCAAACTGCAGCCACCGCGCGCTACAGCCTGGGTCGGCCCGCCGAGAATCGCCGCCCACGCCCAAATGCCGCCCCCACAGCCCCAGCCGGCGACCGGCCACAATGGCCAAACCTTCGGCAAAAGCCCCGCACCGTCGCCGCGGCAGCCCGGCCAGCGCGGCCGGCGCCACAGCCACACAAGCGGAGGCGTGCGGCGATGACGGCCGTGCAAACGCACCTCCGCCGCCCCATCGCCCTCCCACCGTTTCCCGATCGGCCCGCAGCCGTCGGGCCACGTCCTCCTCCTCTCGCCCGCCAACATTCACAGCCCTTTCGTTCGTTTCCCAACAATTTCAATTGTGCCCGCCGCAAAAACGGGCGCCGCCTGCAAAGCAACATGCTCCGCCGGAGCGCCCCTCGCCGCTTACGAGCCAACCCCTCGCCCGAGGCAAACCCGAAATCCGCAACTACAGACCAACCCAATCTGCCGTCAGCACACACGACAGCCAACATCACGCGTTACGAGTTAGACATTAGGTTCACACGTCTCGGTTAGGTTCGGTGGACGTGGGTTAGGTTAAGGGCACTTGGGTTAGGTTAAGCATTCAAAACACACGTCAGGCGTCAGAGGTTAGGTTAGGTTACGTTACATTAAGGTTAGGTTAGGGGCACCTCGGTTAGGTTAAGGGTCGGTGTTAGGTTAAGCGTCAAACTTAGGTTAAGCATTCAAACACACGTCGGGCGTCAGAGGTTAGGTTAGGTTAGGTTAGGTTAAGGCCACTTGGGTTAGGTTAAGCCTCAAACTTAGGTTAAGCATTCAAACACACGTCGGGCGTCAGGTGGCCGCAGCAGCCGCACCTACCTACCCACCCACCTCACGGCCGGACAGCTTGGCTTACTTGGCGCTGAGGCTGACCTCACCGCACCTCACGCTACGCAACGCTACAGGTTCGGTTCGCTCAGCTTAGGCTTAGAGCTTAAGCGCCCAGGTCGGATTACGACGTTGGTTCACCTTCGGGCGCCACACTTTGGGTGTAAAGGTCGCGTCGGGTCGTCGGCACGCCGCAAAAACAAAAGCGAAGCCACAGGACAACGCCGACAAACGGGCAGCACGACCACGACCAGATACCGAGACACACGGACCACCCACCGGCCAAAGGGCACCAAACAACAAACCAGAGCACCACGTGTCGACCAGAGCAACCCGCCGCTCACGCGACGTGGCTGGCACCGAAGGGCCGCCGCAACTGCGCTTTCCGCGCCGGGCCGGATGCACGTGCGGCAACACCACCACCGCACACAGCCGCTGTTCAACATCAACCAACAACACGCCGCGGTCGCAGCCTCAACGCCAGCACACGTTTGCACCACCATTCACACGCACCGCACAAACAGCTGTCGCCGACAACACAAACACACCGCAACGACGCCGCCGCCCCTACTTGTGCCGGCCACCCACCCCACCGACGGCGCACCTGTCGCCGGCCGGCAGTCGACACGGGAAACGCACACCGCCACTTCGCTCGCGCGCACGCCACCAACCAGTCGTCGTCTCCAAAACAACAAACAAACAAACATAGGGCAGGCAACAAATCGCCTCGCACGAACCGTCCACAAAACTATCAAAGCACAGCCTCTGGCTAACGGCCACGACGCAGCGGCACGCTGCTCCTTTCCCCGCCCCCACTCGATTCACGAAGGCACGCGACACCGCCAACGACGGCCTCGCTTCCCGCAACCGACACCTTTCCGCCACTACGCACAGCCGCACCCGACGCCCGTGCCAACGACACAACTACTGCACTATCCACCGCCGCCTCCCCCTTCCCGTCGTACACACACACAGCCAGCCAGCCAGCCAGCCAGCCAAAACCACACCAACGACCCAAACATGCACGTGCAACGGCACACCCCAACCAGTCAACGTCGACAACCACACGCACGGCTCGAAACCGGCGCCCTTCCACGTTGCCATCAAGCTACACACAAGACACAAGGAACCAACAACAGCAAGCCTGCCCGCCCGCCCCACTCTCACGCCGCAAAAAGCACACCGAAACCGCCAAACGCACATTCCCATCGCACCGACACCGACCGGCTCGCTACCACCACACCTCTCGGCAGCCGTTTCGCAAACATGACACGGCGCGACATGACATCACGACCAACTCTCCTCTCCAGACGCCTTCGGCCGGAGCACAACGCCGCCAATTCGCCACACACACACACACACACACACACACACACAGTCGACAGGCGCCCGCCCGCCCGCCCTGCACGACGCCGCGCAGCAAAGGCGCCCGCAAACACATACCTCTCCTCTCTCTCGGCCGCCCGACGCGCCAACCGCCACACCGCCAGCCACTCGCAATTGTGCACTGCCGCCAGCCACACGTCCAACACGCCGCGCCGCCTCCGGCCACCCGCCAGGGGGCGCTCACGTCCGCGACAACAGCGCGGCCCGCCGGGCCAAACCGAACCGAGCCGAGCCGCCCGCCGCTGCTCTGCACATCTTCCTGCGCGCATCAACAAAACGAGGCAAGCGAGCACACCCCGTCACAACGCCACATCACGCAAATGCCGTGCCGACCTCTTGTGTCTACCGCCTAAATTGCACTCACTCACCAGCCGCCCC
Source organism: Schistocerca cancellata (assembly GCF_023864275.1). Taxonomy (NCBI): domain Eukaryota; kingdom Metazoa; phylum Arthropoda; class Insecta; order Orthoptera; family Acrididae; genus Schistocerca; species Schistocerca cancellata. The sequence goes on from NW_026047172.1 coordinate 1,321,294, forward strand.
TTCTTCTTCTTCCTACCTATCTATCTGTGCGTCTGTGTCGGTCCGCGCGTGACGCCTCTCAACATCCGCCGTCGCCGTCCCCGTCCCCGTTTCCGCCCCAATGCCATCGTCGCGCCGCCTCCTCCTCCTCCTCCGCCCCTGTCCGGCCCGCACCACACCATACACCGCTGCTTGTCCCGGCCGTTGCCACCAAAGGCGCCTACCGCAAACGCGCCACGCCGCAGCCCCCGTGCGTGCATCTCCGTGCCGACGCTGCCTCTCTGCCCTCCCGCACGCACTCGACCGACCGACATGCACTGCGTCGACGGCCTCGACAACACAGTCTCTGGCTCCGCACTGCGTCTTCCGGTACGCGCGCTGAAACACGTATGTACTCATTACCAGCGATGGCGAGGCACGACACAATCTCTGACCAGAGCGTTTCTTATCGTCGCTAGTCTGCGCCACACGACACTAGTAGCACGTAGCGGGTCGGCAGGAACAGTTGTCATCTATATGTGGCGGGTCGGGAGAGGTAGTAGTCAGTCGACAGTATTAGCGAGTGGACGGTTGTACTGAGCGGGCGGCGGCGTGCTCTTCTCGCGACTCTGGTCTCCGTTCGGGACGATGCATACTGTTATTACAGGTAAGGTAATGAAGCTGCATTGCGCAAATCTAATACTGTATGTCAATTGTAACTATTTTCTTCACAACAAAATGCCCCAATAATACTTTGTTTCCAAACAAACTTTTTTAAAGTACAACCATTCATTTCCATTTAAATAATATTTCCTACGCATTTCCTCCAACAATCAAAATTAAATGTGAGCCGGCATTCATTGCACGACGCTGTGTACAGGTATCTACAGTTAAGAGCACATATAGATGCAGTTTGTTTTTTCTCTTTTGTCTTTTTTGTTTTTTTTTTTTTTTTTTTTTGACGTAACGATCTTTTGCTCTTTTTATTCTAATTTGTACGTACGCTGTTTGTTTAGATTTTTATATTGGTAATGCCACGTAGCGCTCCGCGTGAAAATCACTGCCTGTGCTGTGTGCAGTCTGTGGCTAGTTTGCATTGTTGTTGTCATGAACTGCTATAGCTGGATGTGAACAGCGCGTAGCGTTGCGCAGTTAGGGGTGAGCCGCCAGCACTGGTGCATGTGAGGACAGAGATGGCGGACGTTTCAAATTACATATATTATGACTGGTGATGATATTAAGGGTAAATACATTGTTTGTTGTTCTCTATTAAACATCTTTACTTTGCTAACTATCCCTATCGGTAGTTAGTGCCCTCCGTAGTTTGGAATCTCTTATTTAGCTGGCAGCAGTGGTGCTCGCTGTATTGCAGTAGTTCGAGTAATGAAGATTTTTGTGAGGTAAGTGATTTCCGACAGGTGTACTTTAATGTTACTCAGGGCCATTCTTTTGCAGGGATCTTTGATAGTCAGATTGCGTTGCGCTCAAAATATTGTGTGTCAGTTTAAGCACAGTTTTGTATACATTGTTGTTCAAAGGGGGGCGTTTCAGAATACACAGGGCCGAAGGTCAGCCAGCGCTGCCCTTACAACGTTTATCGGGTTTTCAATTATGTCTGTTGAGATGTTCATGGTTCATTATTTCCATTCATCATATTATCGCGCGTTTCTCATCAATCTTCGTTCGTTCATTTTCTAGGGACGTTAACAACATTCTGGCACATTTTTATCATCATTCACTCACTCACTCACTCACTCACTCACTCACTTACTTACGACTATTTGTGCGGGGAGGTTACACTTGGGTCCATTTCCATTTACATTCAATGTTGATAGACGCCTTTTTTTTTTTTTGTTGTTGTTTTGTTGCTGGCAGGTTACAAAGGGCCTCATTTTATGTTGGTTGCAGCAGCGTTTTTCTCCTTCTTCTAGCGTCTTCCCCGCCCCCGCCCCTCCCGCATCCCTCGGTCTCACCACGTTCACTGACAGCCGCGTCTGCGGCTACACCACAACGGCCCCCTCCCGGCAACCCATTCGTTTTCTCTTCTTTTGCACAAAAACAACGCCGCACGCGCCAGCCGAGCGCAGCGCAAGCCACCCACACCGCGCCCCTCCCCGTCTTTATAGCCTCCGCGTCTTGTTTTCTTCGTTTGCCCCCTCCCATCTCCCGAATGCCATGCCATGCCATGCCAGCAGCGTTACGCGTGCCCCTCCCCTGTCCACACACTACCGCGAAACGAACAGCCTTCCGGGCCACATGCAGGGCACGCCCACCGCCATTCCCGGACGCAATTCTCAAAACAACACACACACACACACACACACACACAATGGCTTTGCACACGAACATAGACGGCACGGGCACTGTCGTACATTCTTCCTCAGAACCATCTCAACGAACGTTACGTTACATACACATCCGGGAAAGCAAAGCAACGCAACGCACAATTCAGCCGTCAAAGGTAACGTTCACCACGGCAGACACTTGCCGCCGCGCCGTTACGCGCATTTCAGTGCGGCTACAATACACCTCCGACACGGGAACGTTCCGTTGCTCTACACTGCGTTTCTCCGTTTTGTTTGGTTTTTTTTCCGTTTTCTCTCTCTCTCTCTCTCTCTCTCTCTCTCTATATATATATTTGTTTTTTCCCCTCTGTCCTTTCCTCCACCATTCTCTCCTCACGTTCTGCCCAGACATTCGACCGATCAGAGGTTCGTTCACCTTTCGGTAACCGTTCTCAGCGCGACGGTGTACCAACGGTATGACGGTATGACGGTATGACGGGTGTTCAAGACGTCCGGTGTACCGCGCCGATCGACAGTTTCCCAGAGGCGACGGATCGGACCACATCACCGACATACACACAAACACGTGTACGCACATTCGCCAAAGCGACCGTCGTCTTCTAGCGTCGCGCTTACTCTACTGTACTGCACTGGACACGCGAGCATGCATCTTCAATGACGACGTCGGTGTGCGTGCGTCGTACGCACACAAGCAGACACAGTCGGTCAGACACGACTATCGAAATCAGAGTCGGGGGAAAGGTACATATCATCGTGCGTGTCGCCCGTACAATGCAATACACAGTGGTGTGTCTCAATGCGCGTTCACATTTAAACGTCACTCACACGCCTCCACGCTGCATTTACAGACACATTTCACCCTCGCCATATATGGCGTGCAAACCGACCCGCAAACGGCCGTCGTTACACACTGACATTCCCAACAATCGCGTGTCGTTTCCACCCGTCACGTAACTAACCGGCACCTCCATCCAAAGGGCACATCACCGATCGCACTTCCCCCCCCCCCCTCGCAGACAACGACTTGTGCGCACGTGCCTCCATTCCACGTCACACCGTGGCCGCACCCCGCAACACGCGACACGCGACGCGCCCCATAAACAATCAAATTATTCATCGCATCGGCCACCCCACCCCGTCGCGTCGCAACCAAAGCGGTAGCTATTGCCACCGTCCACCCACTCACACACAAAACAAAACAAAAACAACAACAACAACAATTCCGCCCTTCCCGCAAAGGCCATTTGGTGGCCCTGAAAAGGGCCGTTTTGCCGCTCTCGCAACGGAGGATCTCCTTCCATTCCAGAGCCACCTCCTTACTTGGAGCTCGTGTACTTGGTCACCGCCTTCGTGCCCTCGCTCACGGCGTGCTTGGCCAGCTCGCCAGGCAGCAACAGCCGCACAGCGGTCTGGATCTCGCGGGACGTGATGGTCGAGCGCTTGTTGTAGTGCGCCAGGCGAGACGCCTCGGCCGCGATGCGCTCGAAAATGTCGTTCACGAAGCTGTTCATGATGCTCATCGCCTTCGACGAGATGCCCGTGTCAGGGTGCACCTGCTTCAGCACCTTGTAGATGTAGATGGCATAGCTCTCCTTCCTCTTGCGCTTCTTCTTCTTGTCGCCCTTCGAAATGTTCTTCTGCGCCTTGCCAGCCTTCTTGGCGGCCTTCCCGCTAGTCTTGGGCGGCATCGCAAACAAACAAGAACGTACGGCAGCAACACCAGCAGCAAGCGCTCCGCTCTAGTCAGCGTCTCCCCACACAGTGGCACCCAGCGCGCCCCGCCGCCGCACCTTTACCAGCTCGCCCCGTTGCGGCCGCCGACCAATGGGCCGCGAGCGCAACCGGCCGCCGCACCCGAGAGCATAAAGGACCCCCACCCCTGGCGGCGCCGCCACTCCGCTGCTCGACTCGCTGCGGCTCGCACCGTCCTTCGTCTCGTCTCGTTTTTTTACACCACAGCGCATCGCCATGTCCGGACGCGGAAAGGGAGGCAAAGTCAAGGGCAAGTCAAAGTCCCGCTCAAGCAGGGCCGGGCTCCAGTTCCCGGTCGGCAGAATCCACCGCCTCCTGCGCAAGGGAAACTACGCCGAGCGCGTCGGCGCCGGGGCGCCCGTCTACCTCGCCGCCGTCATGGAGTACCTCGCGGCTGAGGTGCTCGAGCTGGCCGGAAACGCGGCCCGCGACAACAAGAAGACGCGCATCATCCCGCGCCACCTGCAGCTTGCCATCCGCAACGACGAGGAGCTCAACAAGCTCCTGTCGGGCGTCACCATCGCACAGGGTGGTGTCCTGCCCAACATCCAGGCCGTCCTGCTGCCAAAGAAGACCGAGAAGAAGGCCTAAACAGAGAGGCCAGGCAATCGGCACGCGGACCCGCCGCCCAGCAGCGCTGCGTGCTCCCCTGCACGCAACGCGCTTTGCCGGCCCGGCTCGGCTCACAACAATCGGCCCTTTTCAGGGCCACCACACAAACCTACGTCCAAAGCAAAATTTCAGTCGTCCTCGCCGCGCTTTGCTTTACTTTACTTTACTTTAACTTAACTTCACTTCCACAGCCGCCGCCGGCAAGAAGACCATACCAACTGCTACGATTGCAGGGGCAGATATTCTGCGAGGTACCTCGGTGTCACGCCTGACATCGAAGTGTCACATAGGGCAACTTGGCACAAACGCTCACGCCAGGATGCAGATCCTGTACCCCTGTTCCCTCGACCCCGCAACAGGGGTAGCGATACTGGAAATATGCGCGCCCTCTATAGGGGCTATGCAGCCAGGTCGACGATGCATCGCCTACAGAAGGGTCCAAAGCAGAGCGCTCTACGACGGGCCTTACACGTCCCCGCGGCAGACCTGCCTACAACCACCCACAACACGATTCCGCGCCCTGGCAGAAGCGTTCTACGCCACCGCGCGGAATTCAGAAAATGACTATTACGTCTTGACCCTTGGGCAATATGAACACCACAGGGACAGATGTGCAAGACCCGAGTCGCTACTCCAGCAGTAGCACAAACAGAACACATAATCACTCTCAACAAACAGCAACGTCCGAAAAAGCACACTACCAAAGATAAGAACAACACACAGAAAAGAGGAGCAAATGTCCACAGGCGACAATAACCTCCACCAACTCCCCCTCTAACGGTAGAGGACTAAAGGAAAGAGAGAAGAACAACAAGAAGAGCCGCCGCCATCTTGTCGTCCACAGCCCGTGTGGCCACACACACGTTTCTCTTTTGTTTTTCGTTTGCCTCAAGCACCTCCACGCACGCACAGTCGCCTTCCAAACGACAACGACAGCAATAATCACCAACTGTTAAACGAGCGTGTCGACACACCGCCCTCCACTCCCGCGCGCCCCATACAAACGAAACAGCTGATCCGGCCGCCTATGGGCACGCCTTGCCTCGGCAACTCCAACGCCGCCGCAAACACACAGCCAAAACCACGCAAATATTCACCGCCTCTCGCACAACAACAACAACAACAACAACAACAACACACAGCCCGGCGTCTCCATCGATCGATAAACAAAACAAACACACAACGCCCTCTCTCGCGCGCGCGCGCACGCACACACACACACACACACACACACACACACACACACACACACAGCCACAAGACCCGCTTCCTTTCCTTTCTCCCAGTCACGTCACGTCAGTCAAACGCAAACGAAATGAAGAATGAAAGAAACAAGGCAGGCAGGCAACACACGCAGCAACAACACAGACTCTTTCGCACTTTTCAATTTCCGAACAGTGTGGTGGCCCTGAAAAGGGCCGTTTTCGTCTCTCCCACGGCCGCGGGAAGGCCAACGCGGCACAGCACACCGGCTGCGACGCGCCTAACCGCCGAAACCGTACAGGGTGCGCCCCTGCCTCTTCAGGGCGTACACCACGTCCATGGCCGTCACAGTCTTGCGCTTGGCGTGCTCAGTGTACGTCACCGCGTCGCGGATCACGTTCTCCAGGAACACCTTCAGCACTCCGCGGGTCTCCTCGTAGATCAGACCAGAGATGCGCTTCACGCCGCCCCTGCGAGCCAGGCGGCGGATCGCGGGCTTCGTGATGCCCTGGATGTTGTCGCGCAACACCTTGCGGTGCCGCTTGGCGCCACCCTTGCCGAGCCCCTTTCCTCCTTGCCGCGGCCAGTCATCTCTTCTAAATCCTCAAAAAGCTCAAGGCAAGCAAAGCGTCTGCTGCAGCGGCTGGCTCCTCACCCGGCGCTAGCGAGTCGGCTACGGTCTGCGCCCGGCGCACGCGCCAGCCCCCCTATATAGACTCTGGCCCGCCCTCCCCCCACCACGCGCAACCGAGGGCATATAAGCGCACCACGGTGGCTGGCGCGCGCCCGTGTCGTCAAGGCAGCACCCGACGCAGGCACCTCGCTCGCCTCCACGCCGCTCCGCTAACCGCTACCGCTATGGCCCGCACAAAGCAAACGGCCCGCAAGTCCACCGGCGGAAAGGCGCCGCGCAAACAGCTCGCCACCAAGGCGGCGAGAAGAGCGCGCCCGCCACCGGCGGCGTCAAGAAGCCCCACCGCTACAGGCCGGGCACCGTCGCCCTGCGAGAAATCAGGCGCTACCAGAAGAGCACAGAGCTGCTCATCCGCAAGCTGCCATTCCAGCGCCTAGTGCGCGAGATCGCCCAGGACTTCAAGACCGACCTGCGCTTCCAGAGCTCCGCGGTCATGGCCCCTGCAGGAGGCCAGCGAGGCCTACCTCGTCGGCCTCTTCGAAGACACCAACCTGTGCGCAATCCACGCCAAGCGCGTCACCATCATGCCCAAGGACATCCAGCTCGCGCGCCGCATCCGCGGCGAGCGCGCCTAAACACCGCGCCAGCCGCTGGGCACCGCCCACGCACGCAACAAACAAAACGGCCCTTTTAAGGGCCACTAACATCACTCCGTCGCGAGCAAACTTTGTCGGTCGCCTCTCGCCCCACAACCACAGAACCAAAGACAAAACACCACTTCCACTTCCCGTCCGTCCGCCACAGCCGCTCTCCCCTGCAGCTTGCTGGCGCGCGCAACAATCAACATCATGCCTCCCCGGCGCGGCGCTCAAAGCGCACAATACCCATCGGCCGACGCCGTCAACCACACGGCCGGCCGCCGCTTCGTTTCGAAAAGAAAACGAAACAAAAAGCCAGGCACGTCCAACGCCACCGACCCTTTCCACATCTCAACGTCCCCCGCCCCCGTTGCAAGAACACACACACAAGACAAGACACATCCGAGAAGACGGCAGGCAGGCCAACCAAAGTATTCAAACAACATGACACAAAACCAACCGTCGGCCGGCCGCGACCAAAAAAAAAAAACGGCGACAATCAACCGCAACGACAAAACCGCTACCGCCGCCCGCACCCGCCACCGACCCCCCCCCCGCAATCCAACCACCACGGCACGCAAACAGTATCCACACACGGGCATACAGAAACGCAGACGACACAACCACACCGCAACACAAACACGACAATCAAAACCTTCCCGACGTGCTTTGATGGCCCTGAGAAGGGCCGTTTTGGGCCGCGCGTCTGTTGCGCGCCACTAGACGACGGGGACGGGGGGTGCGGACGACGGAGTCAACCGCCAACCCTTCCTTTCCCATTCCTCTCTACTTCTTCTTCTTGGGCGAAGCCTTCGCCTTAGACGGCGTCGTCGCCTTCTTCGGGCGCGGCGCCTTCGGCTTCTTCGTCGGAACCTTGGCGGCCTTCTTCGCCTTCGACGGCGACTTGGCCTTGGCCGGCTTGGCAGCAGCCGCCTTCTTCGCACCGGCGGGAGCGGCCGACGCCGCAGACGCCTTCTTGGCGGCGCCCGCCTTCCGACCAGTCGCCGCCTTCACGCCACCAGCCTTCTTTGCGCCGGCCGCACGGGCGCCCTTCTTCTCCTTGCTGGCCGGAAGCGGCGCGCTTCTTCTTGGCACCGCCAGCACGAGCCTTGCCGCCCTCAGCCGCCCCGCCGCCGGCGCCGGCAAGCTTGAAAGAGCCGGACGCGCCCTTCCCCTTCGTCTGCACCAGCTCGCCCGCCACCACGGCCGACTTGAGGTACTTCTTGATAAACGGCGCCAGCTTCTCCGCGTCCAGCTTGTAGTGCGCGGCAATGTACTTCTTGATCGCCTGCAGCGACGATCCGCCGCGCTCCTTCAGACTCTTGATGGCGGCCGTCACCATCTCAGAGGTGCGCGGGTGCGCAGGCTTGGCGCGCGGCTTCTTCGCAGACGACGCAGACTTTGCCTTCTTCGTAGTGCCGGTGGCGGCGGGTGCCGCAGCAGTCTCGTTCGTAGCCGCCTGATCTGCCATTTCGACGACGCGCGTTAACACACAGCGAGCAGCGAGAGCGAGAGGAGACACGCAGCGAGCGGAGCGCACAGCAGAGGAATAGCCGCCTCGACGCACAGGCCCAGCCAGTGTCGCGGGGCGGGCGCGGACGGCCGAGAGAGCGGCCGCCACTCTGCGCGCCGCCGCGCCGCGCCTCCCGCGCTTGCTACCGCCCAACGTCCGACAGCCTGTGCGGAGCAGCCCCACACCTGCGCCACAACCACCCGCGCCTTTCAAACCACCGAGGATGGGGCTACACACAGCCACACCACAGTCGCCAACCAGTCGCCACGGCAGCGCCGCAAACCACGGCCAAACTGCAGCCACCGCGCGCTACAGCCTGGGTCGGCCCGCCGAGAATCGCCCGCCCACGCCCAAATGCCGCCCCCACAGCCCCAGCCGGCGACCGGCCACAATGGCCAAACCTTCGGCAAAAGCCCCGCACCGTCGCCGCGGCAGCCCGGCCAGCGCGGCCGGCGCCACAGCCACACAAGCGGAGGCGTGCGGCGATGACGGCCGTGCAAACGCACCTCCGCCGCCCCATCGCCCTCCCACCGTTTCCCGATCGGCCCGCAGCCGTCGGGCCACGTCCTCCTCCTCTCGCCCGCCAACATTCACAGCCCTTTCGTTCGTTTCCCAACAATTTCAATTGTGCCCGCCGCAAAAACGGGCGCCGCCTGCAAAGCAACATGCTCCGCCGGAGCGCCCCTCGCCGCTTACGAGCCAACCCCTCGCCCGAGGCAAACCCGAAATCCGCAACTACAGACCAACCCAATCTGCCGTCAGCACACACGACAGCCAACATCACGCGTTACGAGTTAGACATTAGGTTCACACGTCTCGGTTAGGTTCGGTGGACGTGGGTTAGTTAAGGGCACTTGGGTTAGGTTAAGCATTCAAAACACACGTCAGGCGTCAGAGGTTAGGTTAGGTTACGTTACATTAAGGTTAGGTTAGGGGCACCTCGGTTAGGTTAAGGGTCGGTGTTAGGTTAAGCGTCAAACTTAGGTTAAGCATTCAAACACACGTCGGGCGTCAGAGGTTAGGTTAGGTTAGGTTAGGTTAAGGCCACTTGGGTTAGGTAAGCCTCAAACTTAGGTTAAGCATTCAAACACACGTCGGGCGTCAGGTGGCCGCAGCAGCCGCACCTACCTACCCACCCACCTCACGGCCGGACAGCTTGGCTTACTTGGCGCTGAGGCTGACCTCACCGCACCTCACGCTACGCAACGCTACAGGTTCGGTTCGCTCAGCTTAGGCTTAGAGCTTAAGCGCCCAGGTCGGATTACGACGTTGGTTCACCTTCGGGCGCCACACTTTGGGTGTAAAGGTCGCGTCGGGTCGTCGGCACGCCGCAAAAACAAAAGCGAAGCCACAGGACAACGCCGACAAACGGGCAGCACGACCACGACCAGATACCGAGACACACGGACCACCCACCGGCCAAAGGGCACCAAACAACAAACCAGAGCACCACGTGTCGACCAGAGCAACCCGCCGCTCACGCGACGTGGCTGGCACCGAAGGGCCGCCGCAACTGCGCTTTCCGCGCCGGGCCGGATGCACGTGCGGCAACACCACCACCGCACACAGCCGCTGTTCAACATCAACCAACAACACGCCGCGGTCGCAGCCTCAACGCCAGCACACGTTTGCACCACCATTCACACGCACCGCACAAACAGCTGTCGCCGACAACACAAACACACCGCAACGACGCCGCCGCCCCTACTTGTGCCGGCCACCCACCCCACCGACGGCGCACCTGTCGCCGGCCGGCAGTCGACACGGGAAACGCACACCGCCACTTCGCTCGCGCGCACGCCACCAACCAGTCGTCGTCTCCAAACAACAAACAAACAAACATAGGGCAGGCAACAAATCGCCTCGCACGAACCGTCCACAAAACTATCAAAGCACAGCCTCTGGCTAACGGCCACGACGCAGCGGCACGCTGCTCCTTTCCCCGCCCCACTCGATTCACGAAGGCACGCGACACCGCCAACGACGGCCTCGCTTCCGCAACCGACACCTTCCGCCACTACGCACAGCCGCACCCGACGCCCGTGCCAACGACACAACTACTGCACTATCCACCGCCGCCTCCCCCTTCCCGTCGTACACACACACAGCCAGCCAGCCAGCCAGCCAGCCAAAACCACACCAACGACCCAAACATGCACGTGCAACGGCACACCCCAACCAGTCAACGTCGACAACCACACGCACGGCTCGAAACCGGCGCCCTTCCACGTTGCCATCAAGCTACACACAAGACACAAGGAACCAACAACAGCAAGCCTGCCCGCCCGCCCCACTCTCACGCCGCAAAAAGCACACCGAAACCGCCAACGCACATTGCCCATCGCACCGACACCGACCGGCTCGCTACCACCACACCTCTCGGCAGCCGTTTCGCAAACATGACACGGCGCGACATGACATCACGACCAACTCTCCTCTCCAGACGCCTTCGGCCGGAGCACAACGCCGCCAATTCGCCACACACACACACACACACACACACACACAGTCGACAGGCGCCCGCCCGCCCGCCCTGCACGACGCCGCGCAGCAAAGGCGCCCGCAAACACATACCTCTCCTCTCTCTCGGCCGCCCGACGCGCCAACCGCCACACCGCAAGCCACTCGCAATTGTGCACTGCCGCCAGCCACACGTCCAACACGCCGCGCCGCCTCCGGCCACCCGCCAGGGGGCGCTCACGTCCGCGACAACAGCGCGGCCCGCGGGCCAAACCGAACCGAGCCGAGCCGCCCGCCGCTGCTCTGCACATCTTCCTGCGCGCATCAACAAAACGAGGCAAGCGAGCACACCCCGTCACAACGCCACATCACGCAAATGCCGTGCCGACCTCTTGTGTCTACCGCCTAAATTGCACTCACTCACCAGCCGCCCCTTCTTCTTCTTCCTA